>NC_068984.1:137546779-137549495 GCF_001194135.2 Octopus bimaculoides | reverse complement strand
CTTAAGGTGATGAGCAACCAGAATTATTTGCTTGGCAGGCAAAATGCTTAGAGGCATTTTGTCTGTCTTAATATTCTGAGTTCAAATTCCACTGAGATTGATTTTTGATTTTTATTCCTTCCTTCCTTCATCATCATCATCATTTTTTAACATGCGCTTTCCATGCTGGCATGATTTGGATGGTTTGACTGAGGGCCGGCAAACCAGAAGGCTGCACCAGCCTCCAATCTGATCTGGCAAAGTTTCTACAACTGGATGCCCTTCCTAATGCCAACCACTCTGAGATTGTAGTGGCTGCTTTTACGTGCCACCAGCACAAGAGTCAGTCAGGCGGTACTGGCATTGGCCACGCTCAAATGGTGCTTTTTATGTGCCACCTGCACAGGAGCCAGTCCAGCGGCACAAAGTCAATAAAATAAGTACCAGTTGAACATTGGACTTGATTTAATCAACTTACCCCCTCCCTGAAATTGCTGGCTTTGTGCCAAAATTTGAAACTACATGTATGTATACTTCATCACTATAAAGTGCAAGGAACAATGTAAATACACCCACAGCCCCTTAAACAGAAGAGGCAATATATATATGTATTGCTCACAGTGTAAACTCCAAGTACAATATGTGTTCACTTCATCCCCGTAAACATTAGTGCAATGTATGTATACTTACCCTCTGTAAACAAGTATAGAGGTTGATTTGCTCGACTAAAGGCAGTGCTCCAGCATGGCCACAGTCAAATGACTGAAACAAGTAAAAGAGTAAAAGAGTTAAAAGACTGTTCTATTGATCAGGTCAACTGGAACCCTTGTGTGTCGAAGCCAATTGAGTGCTAGATTTTTTTTTTAAACAAGTACTCAATGTAGAAGGAGTACTGAAAAGTTCCTGGCAAAGTCAGCCTCAGCGGAGTTTGAACTAAGATCTTAAAAAGTGCAAAGAAATTTTGCTAAGCAGTTTGTCCAGTTCACCACTTTTCTAGTTAATTGATAATATTAAAAGAAGTTAAATATAATCAGTGCACATGTTTTCATTGGTAAAATGATCCTCCCAAGAACCAACAACAATATATCATTCAATACATGATTTCACAAAATGCTATATTAATTAATAAATCTCTGAACGAGGTATAAACAGTAGCAGCACGACAACGTGAAGTATATTTGCCACTTAAATGCGGCTAACCACTAAGGGTGAATGCTACTGTAGCTAGTAGCCCCAGGAGGGCACCTCCTCCAGCTGGCTATTGACACACTTTCTGTGCCCTCTCGGTATTTGCAAAGGGAAGTCATCCTTCCCATCGTCGATCTGATGTGATACGCACGGACCCATGTTTCTGGGTGTTTACCCTTCCTCAGATCGGTGATTGTCGTACGCTGACGAAGGGTAAATGCTCAGAAACTCGGGTCCGTGCGTATCACATCAGATCGATGATGGGAAGGATGACTTCCCTTTGCAAATACCGACAGGGCACAGAAAGTGTGTCAATAGCCAGCTGGAGATGTTCTCCTGGGGCTACAAGCTACAGTAGCATTCGCCCTTAGGGGTTAGCCGCATTTAAGTGGCAAACATACTTCGCTTATACAAAAAGCCTTTCTGAACATTTTCTATTGAATTCCATGGAACAGAAGTAATATAACAATGAGATAAATCTGTGATCATGGTTCAATTCCCATTGAAGTAAATTCACTTTATTAACATTACCAATTCTTTTATGAAAGTTGAATCTTAAATCCATCTCCACTATAAATTTAGTGTTTGCTTCAATTTTAAATCTTAATAATTTTTGTATTGCATTTTTTTCAGTCCTACATTGTGGCCATAGTTGTTCCAAATGATGAGAACTTACTTGAACTAGCAAAGTTGAAAGGAATAGAAGGAACATTTGAAGAACTCTGTGACAACAAGGTAAATTAATATTTTCCTACCTGTCCATAGTATTTTCACAATTTTATCCTAAATAGCCACACTTGTTTTCAAACTTTTAGTTAGCCATTGTTTGATATATCCCGAATAATACTCTTGACATAACTCTTAAACTTATTCTATCAATCTCTTTTGCCAACCAGCTAAGTTATGGGGATGTAAGCACACCAACACCGGTTCTCAAGAGGTGGTGGGTGACAAACACAGACACAAAGACACATTTTTAAATATTATTATCATTATTGTTATTATTATTATTATTATTATTATTATTATTATTATTATTATTATAATTGAGTGAGAGAGCAGCACATGCCATCAAAGTGACACTGGGGTAAAATATACGAAGCCCAGTATACCCATCATGACTACCCATCTGATAAGGGTGCACCAGGCACATGCATCACGGCCATGCGTAGCAACGTGGTGATCTCACATCAAGTTAAACAGCACATGACCAGGAGGGGCCCAGTTAGAATTTTTTTCAGGTCAAGTAGCTTAATCCACTCAAAAGGTCCCTGAATAAGGGTTGTTTAAGGATGATGAACAAAACACCCATGTTTCCAAAGGTGAATTATCCAAACTCCGAAGAATTCCTCTCAACACATGGCTATGATGCTCCCCAACTATTTCTGCTCATGATCAGAGATGCACATATCGTCTTATGGTTACTGTATTGAAAGTGTTTTGCGTAGGATGTGTGCAGTGTCCAGTAGTGCAATTTTCTGTATGTTGTATATATTTGGATATTATTATTATTATTATTATTCAGTAGTTTTATTTTTATAACGTACTT
>NC_068984.1:137542325-137546486 GCF_001194135.2 Octopus bimaculoides | reverse complement strand
ATCAATTAGAAGGCATTTTTTTCCTTCATGATCTTTGACAACTATATCTGGTCTATTTGCCTTAATTTCTCTATCTGTGTGTATTGGCATATCCCAGAGTATGGTTGCTTTCTCGTTTTCTGTGACCTTTTCTGGCGTGTGTTTATACCATCTTTTTTCTGTTGCTATTCCATAATGTTGGCATAGCTTCCAGTGTATATAGGTCCCAGCTCTGTCGTGTCTGTGAATATATTCCTTCTTAGCCAGGACTGGGCAGCCAGAGATAATATGATTTATTGTTTCTTGTCGATCTCCACATATTCTACAGTTACTTGTTATATTTCTTTTCATTATGTGTTTTTGGTAATTTCTGGTGGGGAGGCTTTGGTCTTGTGCAGCAATTAAAAATCCTTCAGTCTCTCTTATTATTATTATTATTATTATTATTATTAATTTAATTATTATTATTATTTTTTATTTCTAGGAAATAAAGAGCATTATTTTGACCGATATTCAAGAAATAGGTAAAAAACATGATTTGAAAGGTTTTGAACAGGTACGTACTTTCTCAGTTAATAGTTAGAGTACATACAGTGAGCATCATCATCATCATCATCATCATCATCTTCATTTAACGTTTGCTTTCCATGGTGGCATGGGTTGGACTGTTTGACAGGGTCTGTCAAGGCAGAAGACTGCACCAGCCTTGGCTGCCTGTTTTGGTATGTTTTTTTTTATGGTTGGATGTCCTTCCTAATACTGACCACCCTGCAGAGTGGACTGAGTGCTTTTTACATGGCACCAGCACCAGCAAGGTCTGTTTTGGCAGCTCCACAGATTCACATACCCTTAACAATAGTTCTTAGGGAGTTTCAGCACGACACAGAATGTGACAGGGCTGGCTCTTTGAATTATAGGTACAACTCATTTCTACCAGGTGGGTAGACTAGAGCAACAAAAAAAAAAAATAGAATAAAATAAAGTGCCTTGCTCAAGGAATAGAACTCATGACCTTGCAGACCATGAGTCAAATACACTAACCACTAAGCCACACACCTTATATATGAGTGTAAGTGTGGGGGTATGGGGTGTAGGTGTGTGGCTGTGTGTGTCTTTGTGTCTATGTGTGTTTTTGTGTGTGTGTGTCTGTGTCTTTGTGTGTATGTCCGTGTTTGTGTCTTTGTGTGTCTGTCTGTGTGTATATGTGTGTGTCTTTGTGTGTGTTTCTGTGTGTGTATCTTTGTGTCTGTGTTTGTCCCCCACCACTGCTTGACAACTGGTATTGGTGTGTTTACATCCCCCATAACTTAGCAGTTCAGTAAAAGAGACTAACAGAATAAGTACCAGGTTTTAAAAAGAAAATGTGGTGCCCCAGCTTGGCCTCAGTCTGGTGATTGAAACAAATAAGAGGTAAAAGATAAAAGAAAAAATTAGATTATGTTACATCAACATTACAATAACATAATGTTAATGTTACATTACTTTAACATTACATTAGCATTACATTAACATTACATTAACATAACATTAACATAACATCAACATTACTAAACAGTTTGTCTGGCATGCTAACGGTTCTTTCAGCTTGCCATTTTCATCATCATCATCATCATTTAACATCCACCTTCCATGCTGGCATGGGGGGGTTTGACCTCTGGAGATACACTGTGACTGTGAAGACCCAGTAAATATAGTGAGTTCATGGCTGTATCCTACACCAGTTTCACCTAACCAGTCCCAGCCCATTCAAAAGTACCTTGAACCATAGGATGACCTGCCATGCTTGAGGAGACCTATTGAGTCAAGTACATCAGCATAAAAATGAAAATCAAATGGAAATTGTAGTTGTGATACCCGTGCTGGTAACACATAAAAAGCACCATCTGACCGTGGCCGATGCCAGCGCCACCTTGACTGGCTTCCATACCGGTGGCACATAAAAAGCACCAAGTGATCGTGACTGTTGCCAGCCTGCACTGGCCCCTGTGCCGGTGGCACGTAAAAAGCACTCGCTTCACTCATGGAGTGGATGGTGTTAGGAAGGGCATCCAGCTGTAGAAACACAGCCAGATCAGACTGGAGCCTGGTGCAGCCTCCTGGCTTCCCAGACCCCAGTCGAACCATCCAACCCATGCTAGCATGGAAACGCATGTTGAACGATGATGATGATGATGATGATTGGATTACCATAAGGTGGTGAACTGGCAGAACTGTTACTGCACTGGGGAAAAATGCTTTGTGGCATTTCTTTTGATTTTATGTTCTGAGTTCAAATACCACCCGGGTCGACTTTACCTTTTATCGTTTTAAGGTTGATAAAATAAAGTATGTAATCGACTAGTCCCCTCCCCTCAAATTGTGGACCTTGTGCCAAAAATTGTAATCAAATATTAAATTAACTTTACGTTGCATTAACTCTACATAACTTTGTATCTTCTTTTTCATAAAATCTATAATATTTTACCTGTGTGAATTTTTTTTTTTTTTTGTTTCAGGTAAAGGCTATCACTCTCACTTCGGTCCCATTCGGAATTGAAAATGGTCTCATTTCATCAACACTGAAGAATAAACGATTCCAATTATTGAAAACTTTTCAGCAACATATTTCAGATATGTACAAAATCAGCAATGGTTCTTAGGCAACATTTTGTGACTTATGAGTCATTATAACAACATTTTCTCTATTTTCTTATACATCATTGTACCATACTTTCTCTCAATAGAATTTCTGCCACAAATTTATACTATTTGGTTGTCAGATGAAATTGTTTTGTTTTTGTTTTTGTTTTTCCTACTTGGTAATTCAATGCTGTATGTCTGAAAAGAAGTTGGAAAGCTTCTACCCCTACTGGTGACAAAGGGCCTCTCGCACAGAGTGAAAGGTAGATTGTACAATGCATGTGTGTGAACCACCATGCTTCATGACAGTGAAACATGGGCCATGACTGTGGAGGACATGCGTAGGCTATACGATAAATGAAAGTTGTTGAGAAAGGGTAAAGCAACAGAACAAACAAAAAAATAAAAATAAAAGGCATATAACATTACAATAAAAACAATTTGTGTTGATTCAAATAACATTAGAAAGGATTGAAATAAATAGAAGAAAAAGAAAACAAATTTATCTGAGAACCTAATAACTTACTGTGATGAATGCTGTAAATGTAAACCAATACTTAAAAGGGGAAAATCCATTAGCAGCTCTTGATTATTCAATGAAGCCATTTCACTTTTGCTAACACTACTAATATGTTTGGGAAAGGCTCACAATCACTAACTGTACTCGGGATACTAATAATTTTTTTCTTCTTGGATACAAAGACTGAGAGAAAAATTATCCGGAATAGGGCATGTGTGGATTAAATTAATATAAGTAAATTACCTGTGATAATTAATGATGACAGCAATGAGTCCCATAATCCTTTGTGTCATACAAGTGCAACTAGGACAAATGATTGGCAGAGCTTAAACCTCCATAATAATTACTGGTATTTGCTAGTACAAAAAAATATCAGTTTATAGTAACTTACTAAATAATTTGAAATACAATAGAAACAAGTATGGTTAAAGAGTTAACGGGAAATATATCAAAATATCTGTTTAAAAAGGGTTTTTTTTTTTTTACTTCTTTATAGTTGTTGTTATTCTTTAGCTCCTCAAAAAAAAGCTGTTATAATTCAAGAAATATTTTTTATAATTTTCTCAATGTATTTTTTTAACCTTCAAAATGTATTTTTATAACTTTCAAAATGTATTTTCTATAAGTTTCTTCGGAAGATTAAAGTTATTGTTTTATAATTTACTTCAACACTTGTCTATATTGCTTCATTTCATTGTACTTATTTTGGTAAGACAGTCTCTCGCAAATTTCACTTGTTCGTTATTACCGCTTGTTTCCAATGCTTTTAAGGGTTTTGACAAGGATTTACATGAGGCAGGATATTTATGGCCAGATGCTCTTCTTGTTGATAACCCCCTCTATCTGTTTTCAAGTAAGATGATATTTTTAATTGCAGAGGTTTCCAAAAGCACAGAGCTACTGGTCAAAATGTCAACACCGTCACTGCTGGTGACAAGCATGGAATACCACCACTCACATATGTTTGAACATGAACACACACACACACACACACACACACACACACACACACACACACACACACACACACACACACACACACA
>NC_068984.1:137541081-137542034 GCF_001194135.2 Octopus bimaculoides | reverse complement strand
GTTTGTCTAGGAGTGAGAGGAATTTTTACCAATGTTAGTTTTCATATTAAAGATCAATACATACATATATATATATATATATATATATATATATATATATATAATACAAAGAATATATATGCATGTATACACATATATGTACATACTTACATCTACATGTGTATATAGATGCATATAAGAGTACAGGACGTTAGAACAATGAACTACAGACCACAGAACAAACACATGGGAAAACAGATAGCCACTTGGAATTAATCCTTCGTCAGCTGCCTCTATTCTAACAAGACGTTTCGAAGATAAGGCAGAACATACTCTAGAATAGTCTCTTCCTGAGTAACAGTATCCAGTTCACAATGCCTGAAAACTTGTTTTCAGAAGAGACCGGGAAAGAAGTGGACCCATACTTCCCCAAACGGATTCAACGCTCAGCTAGTCTATTTTATCATGAACAAAATGTGGATTAACAGCTGCCACAACTGTGAAGCATGCAACACTTTCTTTGGTGTATCATCTGACCATCGAAAGGTAACATCTAAGCTTCAGGTGAGCCACAGAGCAAACAAGATAAAAGTAACCTCAAGACCGCCCTACAACTGGGCTATTCTGACGTACAACGAGAAAGTCCGAAATGACTTCTTGATCAAACACAGAAATCGCTTCGATGCATTACAAGATGCAAACGAAGATCACACACCGAGCGCAACATACCTCAACTTCGTTCAAGATCATTATGTAGCAGCTGAAAAATGCATCGCAGAAAAGAATTAACATAAAGGAAATAACCAAACAGCACAACAGGAATCCTATGGGAAGAAACTTAAATAGAAAACTGAAGGCGCTGAAAGAACTTAATGCATTATATCAGACGGAACAGCAAAGATACATTCAAAGCCAAATCGACAAAATCAAAAACGCAGCAGACAACAAACAGTCTTTCTTATCGTGGCACACAG
>NC_068984.1:137536604-137538367 GCF_001194135.2 Octopus bimaculoides | reverse complement strand
TGGGAAGTAGTACAGTAATGCAGGTTAAAGTGCACTTTTTGCAAGCTTCAGTAATTATTTTGCTCTTGCGGATTTTCGGAAGCCCGCAGAGGATGCTGGTTTTGCAATTAAAATTTGTTAGGTAGTCGCATTCCTTTGCTCTTAAGCTATTTCGATGTTGGCAAATGAGTGTGTTTAATTTGGAAATTGGTTTTGAGTGTTGGTAGTTGACTACTCTTTCATAGTAGGTAGTATCTTGTAAGAGGTGAGATACGGAGTTTTTGTATTGTTCGTTATCCATAATTACGACAGTACTACCTTTATCTGCTTCCTTGATTGTGATGTCATGATTGTTTTGTAATTCGTAGATGATTTCCCATTCTCTTTTACTAGTATTGGGTTTGGGCTTAGGTTGTGGAAGTTCACTATAAGGAGAGTTTGAAATGTAGTCACAAAATTTGTCCAGAGTTGTGTTTCTGCCTTTTGTAGGATTGTAATTGCTCTTTTTGCTCATTGATTCGTCGTTACTAAATTGTCAAAAAATTCCCGTGAGGCGTAATTTTCCACAAAAGTGAGACATCATCCTGTATTTCACTCAGGTTAGGGTATTGTGGGGTTGGAGTGAATTTTAGTCCTTTTGAAATGATTTTGATTTGTTGGGTTGACAGGTTAAAGTTTAAGAGATTCACTAGTTTTGTTTTTTCAGGGTTGGTATCTACCATCTGGTGTCGCGAATTCTGTCGCCCTGGCCTAAAACATGATTTCTGGGGATTCTTCTGTCTGCGGTATTTTGGTGTCTTTCTCCCATTGATGTGTTGCCTACTAAAGTGGTTTTGATTATTCCGAGGCCTGGATTGTTGGTTTGGCCTACTAGAGGAGTTTTGGTTATTCCGGGGTTTGGGTTGTTTGTAGTGGGTGTAATTTTGGTTCCTTAGAGTGGGTTGGAATCTACAGTTGCGGTTTAGAGGTGAATTCCTATGTGTTGGGTGGGATCTCCGATTTTGGAACGATTCCTGTGATTGTTGGGATATACAGTGTCGGTAAAGTTTCGTCTTGGTGGGTGCCTGGATTCTTTTGATAGGGTGTAGTGTTGCCTGTAAGTTCTGTTATTGTTGTGGTGAAAGTTAGGAGTGGTGTGTCTTGAATGTTTTGTGATTTGTCTTCTTTGTTGTGAGTGCGTTTTTATTATTTTTTTAAAAATATGGGTTGCTTACATGATTTTCGTTTTTAAACTCCGTTTCGTGGTTGGCGCACCAAGTGTTTCTTTACCCATTGTTGGAGGGATGTTAGTACATGCAATACGATTGTAACAATCATAGCCAACACTCACACACACACACATACCCACACATACACATACATACGTATGAACCCTCACACACGCATACGGTTGCTCACACAAACTTCCAGGACAATCGAAATGACACAAATATACTCAGACAGAGATACACACACATAACATCCCCACCAACACAAAACAGGATCTTTCTGATTTGATGGGCAACACTACATGAAATAACTTCGAATACAAAATTTTTTATCTGTTCTATAACACAAAATATACAAGTATACGAAGTTTGAAAGTGTTTCGGTACCAAAAACACTACTTAAAACATTAATGAAAAGTGTTGACCGTCAGATCAGAAAGATCCCAAAACACACACAAACATACACACGCGCACACAAAAAATGCACACATGCACACACGCGAACAAACACATACCCACACACAACACCCTGACAAATACAAATCACACACATACACACACACACACACACACACA
>NC_068984.1:137536061-137536594 GCF_001194135.2 Octopus bimaculoides | reverse complement strand
CACACACACACACACACACACACACACACACACACACACACACACACACACTCACACAAACGTACACACATATACACACACCATCCTGCTAAATATACACATAACCATACACACACCACACTAAACACTGGGATCAATCAAAAACGGCCCCCACACAAACACAAGCACATATATATACGCATATTCATAGATACGTGCACAGAGACACACACGCACACTCACTCCATTCTGACCTCTAAGACGAGTCCCAAAAACCACTGAACCATGACAGACTAGCTCAGAAACAAAAAAAAATCCTTTTGATTCCACATTACTCTTCCCCGCCCAACCAACCTCCCACATATTCCTTAAAAAAGCAAGCGTTCCTTAGCTACACACAAGACAGAAAATGTCAAACAGACAGGTCAGTTATTCCTCTCCAATTTTTAGTAAATTCTTAAATATAATCTCCTTCTGTATATATAAATATAAATATATATGTATATATGTTTGTTTCGTAGTATATATATATATATATATATATATATATATAT
>NC_068984.1:137534655-137535500 GCF_001194135.2 Octopus bimaculoides | reverse complement strand
ATATATATATATATATATATATATATATATACCTCTGGTTAGGTCGTTTCGACTTACATCATTCCTGAACGTATGTCAGTCTTTCTAAAATAGTAAATAGATATTAAGTACAATATTAGTTTACGTCACCTGGTGAAACAGTAATAACATCCATACAATACTGTACTCTTAGTTCCGCGTGTTAGCGATTGGTTACGTTCATAATCGTCTCCGGGAAAGAAATAAAAAAGCAATATTCTTTTATTCTTTTCAGTCATTTGACTTCGGCCATGCTGGAGCACAGTTTTTACCCCTGTATTTGCATTTGTATATATTTATATTTTGCCTATATTTATCTGAATATGTAGCCATATACCAACGCCTGAATGTTTCGTGGCTCTCCGTCGGTTACGACAACGAGGGTTCCAGTTGATCCAATCAACGGAACAGCCTGCTCGTGAAATTAACGTGCGAGTGGCTGAGCACTCCACAGACACGTGTACCCATAACGTCGTTCTCGGAGAGATTCAGCGTGACACAGTATGACAAGGCTGGCCCTTTGAAATACAAGTACAAAAGAAACAGGAATAAAGGGTGAAAGTTGTGGTGAAAGAGTACAGCAGGGTTCGTCACCACCCGCTCCCGGAGCCTTGTGGCGCTTTAGGTGTTTTCACTCTATAAACACTCACAACGCCCAGTCTGGGAATCGAAACCGCGATCCCACGACCGCGAGTTCGCTACCCTAACCACTGGACCATTGCGCCTCCATGCTGCATGTGTATAACAGAAAGAGATTGCTGTTTTCTGATGCTGCATTGCTTGAGGATAATAGAATGGACATTGTCTTGTCCATTTGAAGCGACCAG
>NC_068984.1:137531283-137534555 GCF_001194135.2 Octopus bimaculoides | reverse complement strand
ATACATACATACACATATACACACACACGTTCACATTATGTACATTACATATAAATATATGAGTTTACACGTGTGTGTGTGTGTGTGTAAGGTGATGATAATTTTCCAAATCATTAATTATATACTGTGACCTTAATTATAACGCACGAAGGCATTTAGCTAGGAGGGAAGTCCAGTTTTAAGTTTTTAACAATTTAATACTATGCAATACGAGTTTCCGTATGAGCGAGATTACAGGCCGTATCATGAAATTTATGGTCATACTTTACAATTCTCGTAAGAGTGAAATCCCGCAACCCAAGCGGGAATAGCTGCATGTAATCCGTCTTATTAAACATAAACATTTTGAGTCCAAACTAGTATTGTTATATCTTTTACGTAATACCGACTTTATTTTAATACGGTTGTATTTTCAATTTCGTATGAATTTGTAATCAAGATTAAGCAATTTATAGTATAATTTCTTAATTGTATCTTTCAATAGAATTACTTTGATATTTATATCTTGTTATAAAAACTTTGAATTGATTTATGAAGTGTAGTAAGAATATATTTCAGTATATTTTTCTATTGGCGCAGGAGTAGCTGTGTGGCAAGTAGCTTGCTTACCAACCACATGGTCTCGGATTCATTCCCACTGCGTGGCACCTTGGGCAAGTGTCTTCTATTCTAGCCCCGGGCCGACCAAAGCCTTGTGAGTGGATTTGGTAGACGGAAATTGAAAGAAGCCTGTCGTATATATGTATATATATATATATATATATATATATATATATATGTTTGTGTGTTTGTGTTTGTCCCCCCAACATCGCTTGAAAACCGATGCTGGTGTGTTTATGTCCCCGTAACTTAGCGGTTCGGCAAAAGAGATCGATAGAATAAGTACTAGGCTTACAAAGAATGAGTCCTGGGGTCGATTTGCTCGACTAAAAGGCGGTGCTCCAGCATGGCCGCAGTCAAATGACTGAAACAAGTAAACAAAGAAAGAAAAGAATATCTCAGTTTATTCAATTAAGCGATAAAACTGTAAAAATGGAAATGGATGCAGTGGTGAAAGGTTGATTATATAATTCCCAAACAATGTTAAAATTCCGAGAACAATTAAATATTTAAATATTTCGATTTTGAATCGTAAAATATCCATCATTTTATTTCCTTCTCAGTTATTTATTTACATTTCCAATGTCTGAAATCAGAAATATTGTCCAATGGAACTGGATTCTGAATCCATTGCAAAGCTTGAGACACTGTCACGATCCATACATCGTTTTTGAGAGAAACTTCTTCCAAAAATTTCTTCAGTGGTTTTAAGTTATTAGTAAGCCAACGTGCGTGCAAAAATATGCCGAAAGGTGCCTTATTTCTTTCATAATGGCGATTAAAGTTGTCTTTCAAGTAATTTACGACAGCCGATGTGTTTGGAGGAATTGTACATGAATCAGCCATTGAACAAGCACTGCCTTTGTCATTGTACCAACGTATAAGTGGGACTTCCCATAATCCTGGATATGATTTCTCTGGGCAGTATTTAAGTGCACAATATCTCCAGTTAACCGGGTAATCAAGTGTAAAGGGCCACGTTGGTATTTCTGTAGTAGTAGACATTGAACCTGTAACCATCGAACTATCGAAGTAAAATTTATGATCTTCCAAACTTTTGAACTGGGCATCTTTTCCCAATGCAAGAAACGGTGAACGCATTCCACGAATATCTTCTGCTGGAATATCGGCCTTTTCACTAAGCCAGATTTTCATGCCATTTATTTCATCGGTATAAGTCTTGTAATCAGCATTCAACCAGTAATCTTCTGGAAATTTATGCGATTTGCTATGAGAAGCTATTTCATGCCCTTGGTCATATAATTCTTTCACATCCTTATAAATAGTATAATCGCCGGAAACGAAAAATGTTGCTTGAATAGGACAGCCGTTTGGATTGGTTAGGTTCAAGCTAAACAAATCCCTGTAATAACCGATATTATGCTCATTAATTCCGTCATCAAAAGTCAATAGAATTATCTGCGGAATTGCATTTGTTGGCAATGAGCCTGGAATTTCAGGCCCAGGACATTTACAGTTCGGTAATTTGCAATGTTCTGGACGACAGGGACCTGCAAAGTAAAAAAAAAAACCCATAAAATCAAATAAAAAGATGAACATTTTTTTTTTTAATGGATACGAACACATATCTACTAACTCTTATATAGAATGAGGCCTAGAGATATTGATCTACACTAATAAAAAAGAAACGAGGGTAAAAATGCAACTGTACAAACAATAGGGCAAACCTATGGAATCAGAGAAAACTGCGCAAAAATTTCATTTACCGTGGAGATTTTTGGAAGGTTGTTCTTCAACAGAGAGCAGAGTTATGCAGTTATCTCGAAAACATTACCGTTTTACTATCGGAAAACAGAAAATATTTATATTACACTATAAAGTAATCATTTCAACGATCTTTGTGGAAATATATAGATCTGAACGGGTATGTTATACATAGAAAAACATCCCGCAAACGCTGCTGTTAGAGTGACTCCATGGCTTGCTTATCGCGGAATATCAGTGAACGCAGTTCTTTTATAATATCTTGGAGAGATTTCCATCAACGTTAACTATACTTCATTTTAGCTGAATGGTTATTAACTAAACTTAAGCTATCTGCTGCATTAATATCAGTCAATGTATATTACACAGCAGTAGTATAACGGTAATTATTTTATCAACCCGGATAGGATGAAAGGTAAATGAGACCTCGGTAGAATTTGAACTCAGAACGTAAAGACGGACGAAATGCCGCTAAGCACCTGGTCCGACGATTCTGCCAGCTCACCGCCTTCAGTTCGTTTGTAATACCATGGAGAGATTTCCACCCGTGTTAATTATACCTCATTTTAGCTGAATGGCTCTTAACTGAACTTAATCTGTCTGACGCATTCATATCAGACAATGTATATTACACAGACCACTTGAGCTGATGCTTGTGGAATACAAAACTTAACTCTCCATTTTATCCCGTCATTTGAATGTTTAAACATCTCCATTGCCAGAGATTACTATTTTCATTTAATTTGCTAAGAGACTACAAGTCTATGAGGCCGTAATTTACACAGATTTTCAAGTAGTTTAGACTGAGAGCACAACACTGCCCCGCCTAACAAAGTGCCTGTCGTTTGCAGAGTTTACTTTCAGGTATTATAGGTACTCATTTTGGTTAACAGGCAGCTCCGTCCAAAAGAATGACGATTAATTGCCGGAGAAATTAACCAAATAAG
>NC_068984.1:137529410-137530796 GCF_001194135.2 Octopus bimaculoides | reverse complement strand
CTATTTCTTTACTGCCCACAAGGGGCTACACACAGAGGGGACAAACAAGGACAGACAAACGGATTAAGTCGATTATATCGACCCCAGTACGTAACTGGTACTTAATTTATCGACCCCGAAAGGATGAAAGGCAAAGTCGACCTCGGCGGAATTTGAACGCAGAACGCAGCGGCAGACGAAATACCGCTAAGCATTTCGCCCGGCGTGCTAACGATTCTGCCAGCTCACTTCCTTATCTTGGCGGATTAATGAGTCGTCCAGAAAGAGCTGCTGGCAATGTGGTTTCACTCGCTGCCTAAGAGCTGGGGGGTTTTTCCCATGAGAACGGTTACCTAATCTATCCACACTAACTAATTCGTTTCATACACCTTGACGTAACAGTCTGCCCTCAGACTGCCCTTTTCGCTTTCAACGGCAGATCGAGAAATTAATTTTTCGTAACTAAACACTTTCAAACTGGTAGAATGTGTCATATAAAACATCTTTTATTCTTAGCGTTTTTGAGAAAATTGTGTATTTTCGAAGTTATTTCGTGTTAAAGTTGTCGTATTTCGGTAATTTCAACCAATCAATGACATGTATTCAGCTGAACAAAATTACTGCTGTTGTTTGTCAAAAACTTCCGACGGTGTATATTTCGTTTGTCACTGTTATTTAAGACATATTTCATCTCAGTTACGTTCGTATGAATAAACAATTGAATACACGATATTGATTGGTTGAAATTACCGAAATACGACAACTTTAACAGGAGATAACTTCGTAAATAGAAACTTATCTCAACAACGCTAAAAGATGTTTTATATGACACATTTTATCAGTGTCCGAAGTTTGAAAGTGTTTAGTTACAAAAAATTAATTTCTCGATCTGCCGATGAAAGTGAAAGGATCCGAATTCCGAAAACGGAACCGAGCAATGATACCGTTTTTGATTGGTGTAACATTAAGAGAAATGTGTGTGAGCAACAAATGGAAACTACGCAGTAACTCGGTGGATTAGATGATGCAGGGTTTCCCTTTATCGTAGATTTAGATGAATCGAAATACATGTATCGAAAATATCATTGAGGAAAGTGGGACGATGCGAGTCATTGAGCATTTGACTCAATAGAAAGACGTACAGGCAAGGGCTGTGTAAGAACGCCGATCGTAGGCGGGAAACACTTTGGTTGATTATAAACTTGTTATTGTTGGTAGAAAAACGTACGATATGGAATGGATGGGCGTCCTATGTTAGTTTAGGTAATATGTATACCCATGAAGTTGTAAGCCATATTTTTAAATTCGTAAATCAAAACAATGAGAGTATACATGCTCAAGCAATCGAAGTGAGATGGGTGCTCGCCAATAAACAAAAATAGCCAAGGCGACAATGCAGAACGAGCG
>NC_068984.1:137525057-137529400 GCF_001194135.2 Octopus bimaculoides | reverse complement strand
AAATCAAAACAATGAGAGTATACATGCTCAAGCAATCGAAGTGAGATGGGTGCTCGCCAATAAACAAAAATAGCCAAGGCGACAATGCAGAACGAGCGGTGCTTTATATACATCGTATCTGCAGGGGTGTTTTTTGGAGAAGTATATTCAGAAATCATGAACTGTCATTCACGAATCTGATTTCATATAACATGTTTTGCTTATAAAGATAAATTTCTTGCAAACATTGTTTTCAAGTTTAATGCATTTTCTTGTTTAAATCTGTTCAGTGTCATTGTTTCGGTGGCCTTTTTTTTTATCTATGCAGAATATATTTTCATTATGGGTTGCCGCTCCCGTCACTTCCAGTTGTGTCAGTACTACGCATTTTATCGCAATTTACTTCCATTATTTTATGACCCAAAACTATGTTAACGCTGATTTTCAGAGTTTACTGAAGCAACAGGAGATGAAGACTTAATCCACAACACAATCTGAGAACTGAGTCCAATGATACGTATGCATGACGTAACATGTTACTTACACTTTTACTCCAAATGAATAGCGCCAATATTTCGGCTGTTTCACAAAAGCATAGTTATATACAATACCTCGTATCTAAAATAATTTATTAAATTTATACACAAGATCTTAAAAGGCGGAGAGTTAGGATTTGAAAAGCAAAATCACTAACGCTTTGTGCAATTTAATATTAGACAAAAAACAGGTCGCTCCTAGGAAACAACATGCTAACATAAAACGATAAATGACTGCATGGAGTAAGAAATATTTTAAGTTTAAAAGAGAAAAAAAATCAGTTTTCAATAAACACCAAATTCTGAGTGCTGTAAAGTGGATTATATATAACTCTAGTTCGACAATCAGAGATCAATTATTTCTTTTTGAATAACAACTATGTAAAGAGATAAAAACATCAGTGAAAGATTTGGTGTGTAAAATTAGTGAAAATTATTACTTACCTGTGAGTTCAAATATCTTTTGGGGATGAGTTGATGGTTTAGAAGTAGTGGTTTGAGGATGAGTTGATGGTTTAGAAGTAGTGGTTGACAAAATTTTACTTATTAATGAACTTCGTTTGAAAGGAACACCGTCAGTGGTAACTACAGACGTTGTAGGTGGTTTGGTAGCAGCTCCAACATCATTTAACTTGGTGGTTTTTGATCGATTTATCTGTGCACTGCAATCATTAGGGTTTGGCCAGTTACAGACGTTAAATCTTGGATCAAAATGTAGTTCTGTACCGCAAGACATTAATGCTTTCCTGTTATATCCTGTACACCGATAGAATTGGTTAGGATGTTCTTCATGGCACATGTAACCACCGCTTTCCGCACAAATTTCATAAGAATATGATGGAGTAATAAATAAAACATGTACCAAAATTAATAACAACCAAAATTTATGTGGATATTTATGGAAAACTCCTTCGAAGCCCATTTCCATGAAATATTTGTCGATTTAAACGTATATGTTGATTTGAAATCTTAAACGTACTGTTAGAAATTCAGGTTGAAACTGATATTGTTTGACTTCTTTATCGCTTTTAAACATTTTGTGGCGTAAAACAAACTACAATGAGTAGTTAATGGGAGGGGAGATCAGTTATTTATAACCAGGTAAAAAGTTCCGCCCACCATTCTCTCACAGTCAGTGCAGAGGGAAGAGCCCCCACTGCAAAAAAAAAAATAATAGATAAATAAAAAAGAGCAGGTATTTGACAGTTTTTTTTTTATTTTCGTTCTTCTATGTCCTTTCTGTTTGTTTTGCTTTTGTTTTTGTTAGAAGGCAACTGTTTGTTAATGTGAGATAGAGTTCAATGTTGCGCTTCACAAGGTCGCTTCAATAACAGAAAGCGCTTAATGCATGTGCGGTTTCGATTCCCTGCCGATTCTATTTCACTTACGCTGCAAATTTTACCCAACCAAAAGCCGCGAATATAAATTGATGGAAGGTTTTAGCAACAAAATTGTAGAGTAATTTTAGTACATTAGATTCAATTAAGAATAAGGATAATGAGGTCAGGAAATGGAGAAATTTATAACACTCACTATATGAGTGCATCGCAATATGCTTAGCGGCATTTTGTTCGTCTTCGTGCTCTGAGTTCAAATTTCGCCGTGGTCGACTTTGCTTTTCATCCTCTCAGGGGTCTTTAAAATAAGTTTCAGTTGAGTACTTGGGTCGATGCTATCGACTTATTCCCCTCCACGAAATTGCAGGCCTTGTCCCAAAATTTGAAATCAATATTAATACATAATATATATATATATGACTTCCTTATATAAACAAACACATACATCCACTTAAACGCACCCCTATATAATTGTAAAGTAAATATGAATATGTATGGTATAGTTACGTTAAACTAAGTACAAAGTTCAGATCTGGTTCAGAAATATGACGTACAAATACAATAAAACCAGAAATTCTGGTATATTACTAATACTGGAGGTGGACAGTCCAAGAGTGTAGAATAGGCTGAGCAAAGTTCAAAGAGCTTCTACCTTTGTTGGCAACAATGGGCCTCTCCCTCAGAGGGAAAAGCAAATGGTATGATGCTTGTGTGCGAACAGCCATACTACATGGCAGTGAAACATGGGTTGTGCCTGCAAAGGACATGCGAAGGCTTGAAAGAAATGAACCTAGTATGCTTCGCTGGATTTGCAATCTCAGTGTGCATATACAACAGACTGTAAGCATCTTGAGAGAAAGGTTAGGCATAAGAGGTGTCAGATGTGATGTGTAAGAGAGAAGACTGCGCTGGTATGGTCATGAAATCCGTATGGATGATGACACTTGCGTAAAGAAGTGCCAATCTCTGACCGTGGAGGGAACCTATGGAAGAAGTAGGCCCAGAAAGACATGAGACGAGATAGTGTAGTATGGTCTTCGGATGTTGGGTCGCACAGAGGCGATGACAAGTGATCGAAACCTTTGGCGATTTGGTGTACTTATCAAGCCAAGTGAAATCGGAGTCATGGACAGTGCCGCTGACACGTAAAATGCACCTGTTCCGCTGACATGTAACATGCACCCGTGCCGGTGACGCATAAAAGGCATCCACCACACTCTTGAAGTGGTTGGCGTTCGGAAGAGCATCCAGCCATAGAAACAAACCAAAGCAGACGACTGGAGCCTAGTACAGCTCTGCAGCTTGCCAGTTACTATCAAACCGTCTAACCCATGCCAGCTTGGAAAACGGACGTTAAATGATGATGATACGAATATACATGAATATAATGAATATATATTCTTCTACTTGTTTCAGTCATGTGACTGCGGCCATGCCGGAGCACCGCCTTTAGTCGATCAAATCGACCCCAGGTCTTATTCTTTATAAGCCTAGTACTTATTCTATCAGTGTCTCTTTTGCTGAACTGCTAATTTACGGGGACGCAAACACACCAACATCGGTAGCCAAGTGATGGAGGTGGGTTACAAACACAGAAACACAAACACATACATATATACATACATGACAGGATTCTTTCAGTTTCCGTCTGCCAGATCCACCCACAAGGCTTTGGTCGGCCCAAACCAATAGTAGAAGCTACTTACCCAAGGTGCCACGCAGTGGGACTGAACCCGGAACCATGTGGTTTGGAAGCAAGCTCATTACCACACTACCACTCCTACGTGTATATATATATATATATATATATATATTGGGTATGGTAGATGAGTACACCAAAAATTCAGATTCAGGTGAATATGGTACTTAAGTTGAGGCACCAGAATTTAGTACGGTATATCCATACAATTTCAAAGTAAGGTTATTAAAATCAAAATAAGCAACAAGGATATCCAGAGATAATGCCGTACGATCGTTTCATGCAACTCTATTTAATTGAACAATGTAATCATTACATCAATTTAAAATGCAGAGCAATCCTCAGCTGCTCCCCCCTTAGTTGTCAGCCAGCATCTTGTTCTAAGTTTTCCTTTACCAAACCTTATCATTTTTATGACTACGCCAACTATGATTTCTGTCTGCTTTCTCAACCCAACAGATAATACTCTTTATTTTCTCAACATTGGATATACAAGGTTTGATAAACTAGTCTATAAATTAAAACTGACCCCATAAAAAAAAACAAGTAAAATCAGTGACAGGCAGAGTCTTCTTGACAATTTATTTATTAACTTCTATGTTGTAGTAGAGACAACATGTTCTTTGTCTATCTCCTTAACTTCTTGAAGATTTTAGGTATTATTATACTAACGTGTCCATCTGTTCTAATTTAATTAAATTCTTTGTTTTTATACTACTGAGGATTGCTCTGCATTCTAAATTGATGTAATGATTACATTATTCTATTATTCAATTAAATGGAGTTGCATGA
>NC_068984.1:137519447-137520668 GCF_001194135.2 Octopus bimaculoides | reverse complement strand
ATATATATATATATATATATGCATATGTGGGCACAGGACGTCACGAAACGTATACAACAAAAAATACGAAGTACGAGTACACGGAATATAAACTATTTTTTCGAACAACGAAAGACACAAATAGTAAACAAGACAAACAACACAAAAAAACGACCCTTAATCAGTTGTTGTCTGTTTTTCTACTCTCGTATTTCGAGCATTTAATATTTGTTGCCACTAATGTAGTTAATTTTTAGTGTCGTATCTGATGTGAACTTACCCTCTAGTATTATACGTAATAAATTCGTGGGATATTGAGTTATATGATGAATTAAAGTTCATTGCATATGTTATAAGCTATATGGTATGGTATGTTGTATGCTACATGTAGTGACTATCCTATGAATAATCCTGCCTAGTTAGTATGACTTCATCATGTTTTTTATGATTAAGCTATTTGTTCCTTTCTATGATGTTCTACCCTACTAATCATATTATGTATTTTGTAATGGCTTTTATGTAAGCGATCCTAATTGTATAGCCCCGTGAAACTATAAAATTTTGTATGTAATAGCAGCGGTGACTTTACAATTTATTAAAATCCTGTTTGAGAACCACTTAAAACAAGTAGCATAGTTAAATCAACCTATTTTCTTATAACAGTTTGTGTGCACCAAGCCTTTTCCGTTTCAAGGACATAGATGCCCGAAACTCGTTCCCTTTTCTCTTTTTTGCCCTTTGTGATGATAAGCGGTGGGACTTTTGTTCCATCAAGACGAATTGCTAAAATACAAGTAACTCTCCTACTTTCGTAACCCGTTAAGGCAACGTAGATTGACAAGGCACTTGTCTGTTCAATTGTCATTTTAGATCCTTGGCCCATAAATACTGCAATCTCACCCATAGCAATTATATTGGAGAGACTATATTTAGAAAAGTCGATGCCACCAACGAAGGACTTGAATGCAAGTGCACGTTAAATCACTTCAGCATCCTCCAGCTTAAACAGTGTTGTCGATCTTCTTAGAGGGAGTCATATCACTGAAGGAAGAGAGAGAGAGAGAAAAAAGGAAAAAGAGGGGGAGAGAGACACACACATAGAAAACGGTGAAGGGTGAAAAAAGGGAATTAGAGAAAGAATGAGAAAGAAAACGATGGGGGAGAAAACAGTATAGAGTAGAGTCGCATCAAAAAGATAAACTTACTTGGAAATGGATGCGTGGCGTTCAATTAAATAATAAT
>NC_068984.1:137516829-137518254 GCF_001194135.2 Octopus bimaculoides | reverse complement strand
TTACTCCATCATATTCTCAGAAAATCTGTAGAAGTAGCGGTGAATTTTTGTGTCATGAAACAAACATTTCCCAATTCTATCAGTGTACAGGAGATGAAACTGGTATATTACATACTTGTGCTCAAGGACTACATTTCAATCCATCAGTTAAAATCTGTGACTGGCCAGGCAGTAACTATTGCAGTATAGAGAGAGATCATTCAAAAACCACCAAGTTAAATACTGTTGGAGCTGTTACTAAATCACTCAGAAAGTCTGTAGTTATCACTCACAGTGTTCCTTTCAAGCCAACTTCAACACTAAGTAAAATTTTGTCAACCACTACTTCTAAACCATCAACTCATCCTCAAACCACTACTTCTAAACCATCAAACCATCATCAAACTACAAAGAAACCTAAACTCACTGGTGAGTAATATATTTTCAAGAATTTTATACACCAAACCTCTTCTTTGAGTGAAATTTTTATCTCTATCTCTTGCCATAGTAGTAACTTAATATGAAATAAGTGATCTCTGATTGTCGAACTAAAGTTATATACCATCCAATTTATAGCACTCTGAATTTGCTATTTATTCAACACTGCTTTTTTCTCTGCGCTTTCTTTTAATCTTAAAATATTTCTTATTCCAAGCAATCATTTATTGTTTTATGTAAGCGTTTTGCATCTTACAGACGACCTTTCTTTAAAATATTAAATAGTACAAAGCGTAAATGTGTTTACTATTCAGATTATAACATCTCACCTGTTAACGATCTTGTATACATGTTAAATAGATTATTTTAGATTCGAGGTATTGTATGTAGCTATGTGTTTTGTGAAAACGTCGAAGTATTGAAGTTATTCATTTGGAATGAAAATTTAAGCAATATATTGTCAAGCATACGTAGCATTGTAATCAAACCTAACATGTTATTTCTAAGGGGTTCACTATTTAAAACTCATGGCGGAATTTTGGAAAAGCAGTTCCTCGAATTTCCATACCTTATGGGAAAGGTAAAGGGTAAAGAAGGTAAAGGGTAAAGAAGGTAAAAAATTGTGGGAGATTGAAATTTTGGGGCAAAGAAATTTGCAGAATCGTATTTATTGTTGTATGAAATACAGAAATACTAAAAAAATATAAGAAGAAAAAAAGAAACTAGGTGGTGCCATGTCGGAGTCACTACACGTTTAATGAATGCACACGTGAATCGGTTCTTCCAGGAACCACAATTTTCAGTGTTTATTAACACTTTCCTTTCTGCGTGACATGAGACTTCGACGGAGCTTCTATCCAAAAACTTCAAAATTTTATCCATTTATGGTAAATGATACTGAAATTATTTTAAAAATATGTTTTTATTTGCCTAGTTAATCGGTCTGATAGTGAGGCATAATTATTTTCATCTGAAAA
Organism: Octopus bimaculoides; assembly: GCF_001194135.2. Lineage (NCBI taxonomy): Eukaryota > Metazoa > Mollusca > Cephalopoda > Octopoda > Octopodidae > Octopus > Octopus bimaculoides. Next base: position 137,516,860 of record NC_068984.1, on the reverse strand, counting down.
CCACGAGAAGTTTTGGATCTTTTCTGTTGCT
>NC_068984.1:137513992-137516514 GCF_001194135.2 Octopus bimaculoides | reverse complement strand
GTTAATAGCTTATAAAGTTTGCAAATTTTGGGTAATTTTAGCTAGTCGAACGCTACAGACACATTTGTTTGTTTCCATAGTAACAAGCCATGCAGTTGTCTGCTCCTACAACCATGTGCATTTTTCTTTACCTGTTTATTTTCTTTGACGACTGCCTATCCTCTGAACTATCAAATTTTTGCCATTCTCACCTGTTTTTTTTTGTTTTTTTTGAGAAATGGGTATTTTCGGTTGCTGTCCTGTTACCACCGCATTTTCATAATTTTTAACTGTTTTTCTGAACATTTTCAACCTAAATAAAAGTATGACCTTAGCCAACTCGTTTAATCTTTGAAGTATGTTGGAGAAATTGAACATCGAGGAGGATGTAGTTAAGGATGTAGTAGTTGGAAGGTAAATACCAAATTTGAAAATTATCACTTAAAATTTGAAAAACTGAGATAAAAATGATCCAGTCTTATCCTGAGTGAGCGAAATAATGGACACTAGCATTTATACAGTGATAAATAGTACCTACGTCCGTGCCATATGATGGAATTAGTGACGTGCTTTTCCCAACCGTCAAATTGTAGCTAACGTTGATGGAAATCTCTCCAAGATACTATAAAAGGACTGCTCTCACTGATATTCCTCGATAAGCAAGCCATGGAGTCGCTTTAACAGCGGCGTTCGCCGGATGTTTTTCTATGCATAACATACACATTCGGATATATGTATTTCCACGAATAATTTCGGTGACATTTCAAATAATTATTTTATAGTGTAATATAATTATTTTCATTTCTTCGAAAGTCATAGGAATAGAAATGTTTGTTAACAACGTAAATGCATCATCTGTTCTCTGTTGAAGAACAACCTTCCAAAATCGACACCCTATTTTCTCCCCACGGCAAATGAATGTTTTGCGCAGATTTCTCTGATTCCACAGATTTCCCAATTCTTTACATAATTGCATTTTTACCCCTCGTACCAATACTTCTTCTACTGAAACTCTTCACGATTCATTTTATTAATAGCTCTAGGCCTCATTCCATATAAGAGTTCTGCGATATGTGCTCCTATCCCTTATTAAAAAATAAAGTCCATCGCTTGATTTGATGTTTTGTTTCTTTTTATTTTGCAGGTCCCTGTCGTCCAGAACATTGCAAGTTACCGAACTGTAAGTGTCCTGGGCCTGAAATTCCAGGCTCACTGCCAACATATGCAACTCCGCAGATAATTCTATTGACTTTTGACGACGGAGTTGATGAGGCTAACATGGCTTATTACAGACGATTGCTTGATTCGAGCATAACCAATCCAAACGGCTGTCCTATTCAAGCAACGTTTTTTGTTTCCGGCGATTATACTAATTATAACAGTGTGAAAGAATTATATCAGCATGGACATGAGATAGCATCTCATAGTAAAACGCATAAACTTCCTGTTACTTACTGGTGGAATGCCAATCGTGTGATTTATACCAATGAAATAGTTGGCATGAAACAAGAGCTTTGTATGAGGGCAAATATTTTCGAAAGCGATATTCGAGGAATGCGCTCACCGTTCCTTGCATTGGGAAAAGATGCCCAGTTCGAAACTTTGGAAACCTATAGATTTAAATATGACAGTTCGATGGTAACAGGATCAGTTGCTACTACTGCAGAGGTACCAACATGGCCCTTTACACTTGATTACCCGGTTAAGAAAAAATATTGTACACTTAGAAACTGCCCAGAGAAATCATATCCAGGATTATGGGAAGTCCCACTTATACGTTGGTACAATAACAGAGGAGGTGCTTGTTCAATGCCTGATGCATGCAGAGTTTCTAGCAACCCTAGAACTGTTCTACAATTCTTGAGAGACAATTTTAATCGTCATTACAAAAGAAATAAGGCGCCTTTCGGTATATTTTTGCATTCACCATGGCTTATGAAAAATTTAAACCCATTGAAGCAATTTCTGAAAGAAGTTTCTCGCAATAAAGATGTATGGTTTGTGACTGTGTCTCAAGCGTTGCAATGGATTCAGAATCCAGTTCCATTGAACAATATTTCTCAATTCAGAAGTTGGAACTGTAAATAAACTTGTGAAAAAAAAAAAAAGAAAAAGCAAAGTGATGGGTATTTAAGGACTAAAAATTGAACTATTTAAGTATTTATTTATTCTCATGAACTTACCATTCTGTGAGAGTTTTTTTTTTTTACATTTTTTCTACATCAACATTTTCCATAAAATTTTATTTAATTTATAAAGTTTTAACGCTTAACTGAATAAATTGAAAAACAGAAATATATTCTTATTGTTCTTAAGAAATCAATTGAAAATTTTTATTGCATGACATAAATATCAAACAAAATATGCAATTATATATACGGGCAGGCATGGCTGTGTGAAAGAAGCTTGCTTTCCAAACACATGGCTATAGGTCCAGTCCTACTGCGTTTCGCACACGTGTGTGCATGTATGTCTGCCTGTATGTGTGTGTGTGTGTGTGTGTGTGTGTGTGTGTGTGTGTGTGTGTGTGTGTGTGTGTGTGT
>NC_068984.1:137513399-137513905 GCF_001194135.2 Octopus bimaculoides | reverse complement strand
TGTGTGTGTGTGTGTGTGTGTGTATGCGTGTGTGTGTGTGTGTGTGTTTGTGTGTCTGTTTGACCTTCTGTTTGTGTCCCGTTTGATAACTGCTGCTGGTTTGTTTACGCCCCTGTAACTTACCGTTTCGGCAAATAAAACCGATAGAACAAGTATCAGGTTTAACAATTAGATACAGGCGTCAATGAGGTCGACTAAACCCTTCAAGGTGCTGCCCCAGCATGGCCGCTGTCCAATGACTGAAACAAGTAAAAGACAAGATACAATTTCGATTACGAATTCGCACGAAATTGAAAATATTTTATATCTACAGACTAAAGTATAGGAGAATATTGTAGTTCGCTCGAAGCATTGTATATTGTTTGTAAAATATATTGTCTTGAATGGCACAACAATACACTATAATAACAACAATGGACTATAATAACTGCTATAATTTAATCATCCATAGTCTTCTATAATATTTCGGAATATAAAAATTCCTTCTTCAGATATCCCTAGGAATT
>NC_068984.1:137508995-137513299 GCF_001194135.2 Octopus bimaculoides | reverse complement strand
CAACTCAAAGTAAGGTGAATAAAATCAAAATAAGCAACAGAATATCAAGATATAACAACCGTTTCAAGTGGCTCCATTTAATTGAACAATGCAAACATTACATCAATTTAAATGCAAGGCTATCCTCAGCTTCATAAATAAATAGAATTTTTTAATCAGTTGGACACATCAATATAATTTTACTCAAATTCTCTAACAGAGCAAGAAGAGGAAGAAAGTCCATGTTGCTACTAATGTGACTCGGAATATACTACACTTCTAAGAACTGTATGAAGTTTGTTAGGGTCGTAGCTTGTAAAGGATTGTAGTTCACTTTTAATTTATTAGTCTTTCTTTTTATCAACTATCAAATCTAAGGCTAGAGGACAGTGTCTGTTTAGAATGGATAGATAGGGTGAGTTGACAGTTTATAGTTGGGTGTGGTCATAAATATTGTCAAGATTTTAGAAATGTATAAGTAATTATCTATAAAGAAGGCTGGGTAGGGGAAGACCCTAAATCAAGATGTTAATTACCTGTTAAAGGGGCAAGACGCTAATAAAACATATGATGTTAATACAGAGGAAATTATCATGGGTACAAAGGATGATTGTATATAAACAGTATTGTTGTGTTGTATGAAGATAAAATTTAAGATTACTAAAAATTATATTATAACCAGAATAGATAAACTATGTATATATACCGATTCAACATTAGAAAGGGAAGATTACATAGAAGTAGTTTTATATTTATACCTGTACTTAATTATTTACTTCTTAGGTGGTTTCTATAAAGATTGCTCTGGGTATTTACTTATGGAATACTGGTGCGATAAATCATGCTATCTTTATATTAGTTATAAGCTAAGAATCAGAAAAAAATCGGAAAAATGGGTTGTGTACAGATACATACACATATTTAACTTTGTGCACACATGCAAATATATACAAATATTTGTACTTTATTATGGGCATGTTATAATCAACTCTTCTAGACTTAAGTAACTAGAAAGTTTATATTTCTCTTTATGAACATTAATAACTTACAAGAGATAAGAGGTTGATAGGTAATGATATCAAAATAAGAAAACACAATAATAAGAAATTATAGAGAATAGTAAGAAAATATATATATAACTTATTATATATAATACTAGTGGGTAAGTTCACATCATATACGACACTAAAATTAATTTCTCCTGTCCAGGTTCAAGTGCAGCACCTATAAACGCTAATTTCGAAAATATTTAAATGTACGGGTGACCCTATGTACGCATGATACCCTTAGGTCTAATCTATTATTAACCAGGTTGCTCTTGTCCCTATGCTTAAAAATTTCACAAGTTTCCATAGAGCACAGCTCGCACCCGTACCGACCATCTCTATAAGGCTGCGCTTTCCTTATAATATCCCATTTAAAGCTAAATTCGATTCTACTTTCCTTCAGTTCCCAAATCTTGCTAGATAAGGACGTACAATTGGCCTTATGTTTGAGGCTAAAAGATGAAAAATGGTTATTAATGCGTTTTTTCATATTTATTGAACATCCTATGTATACAAAGTTACCAGCTACAGTTGTGATAGTACACATATAGATTACGTTTTGGATTAGACATCGACCTAATAACGGACAGTGGGATTTAACCCTACAATTGCAACTAGGAGAATTACCACTATTAATATTATTGATATTCATATCATTATTATTATTATTATTATTATTATTATTATTATTATTATTATTATTATTATTATTATTATTATTATTATTATTAATCCTATTACTACTGTTGTATGTGTTATTTTCATATCCGGTATTATCTCTCCATCCTTCAATTGTAGTATCATTCACATTCATCCCAGCATCATCAGGCAATTCAGTAGTCCCTGTGCTAGTATAGACCTCATGGATACAGTCTATATTTTATATATTAGAAGCATTGGTACCGCTGTTTCTATTTTCTACGTCACCATTAATATTATTATTCACATTGTAGGGGTTTAAGTTGGTGTGGACATTAACATTATTAGTACTACCGCTTGCTAATTTAATATTCTTTCTATTTAACCTTGCTATGATGGTACCCATATTAGGGAGAGTAGAGTATGAGATTCTAACTGACTTACGGGAAAAAATTCTGTTGTAGCTATGGGAAACAGGAAAGTTTTTTTTCTAAAATTGTCATAAATTTCCTATATATGTTTATGGATATGGTACAGTTGAAGGGAACGTTATACCAGATCAAGTCCTTATTTTCAAACTTACGGTGCAGGTAAGAGCGAAATCTGCCTGTTCTCTCAACGTCTTTGAAAACCGTGGCTTGATTATTAGGTATGTCTCTATTACCAGTATTCTTCTTATCCTTATAGAGCAGAGCAACCTGTCTATTCCCTTTACCCCCTTATCTAAACTAAAATTCCTACTTGCTGTAACATCTACTTTTCTGTTGCTGCTTATTTTTTTAATTTAAATTGATGTGTTTGCTGGATGCTTTTCTAGTTGGTATGTTTTCCCAACCAAGTAAGTTTGTAATTCCTCTATCACTTAAAATCTCATTACTTTCACTATAATTAGGTGGTGTACTTTCAGGACTAAGAAAAGTAATTTCCTTGTCGTATCTTGCTTTAGACAAAGCAAAGTTGTAGTGGTGGGAATGGGTATCAAAAATGTTCTTATTCACTGATAATTTTGTAATTCTCCTAGAAATACTTTTCACCACAGATGCAAGTGTCTTCTAAGTGGGTGTTCCTTAAATTTTACATTGCCAATTAGTTCAAATAAGTCTTTTTCAAAATTTTTCAGTAGAGGGCTCGGTGGAGGATTTCTTCTGCTTTAGAATATCCTCATATAATATAGGAGTGGTTGTGTGGTAAGTAGCTTGCTTACCAGCCACATGGTTCCGGGTTCAGTCCCACTGCGTGGTACCTTGGGCAAGTGTCTTCTACTAAACCCTCGGGCCGACCAAAGCCTTGTGAGTGGATTTGGTAGACGGAAACTGAAAGAAGCCCGTCGTATATATGTATGTATGCGTGTGTGTGTGTGTGTGTGTGAGAGAGAGTTTGTCCCCAAAACATCGCTTGACAACCGATGTTGGTGTGTTTACATCCCCGTAACTTAGCAGTTCGGCAAAAGTGACCGATAGAATAGGTACTAGGCTTACAAAGAATAAGTCCTGGGGTCGATTAGCTCGACTAAAAGGCAGTGTCCCAGCATGGCAACAGTCAAAGTGACTGAAACAAGTAAAAGAGTAAAAGTGATATGTTTCTAGGTTACTATTCTTCTTCTTAGCCTCATAAGGGTAAGCTATCCATCTCATCCTTCGAACAAAGTCATTTGTTCTATGGATTAGCAGCCATATATAAGTATCCTTATTGTGTAAGGGGATGTCCTTCTGAGAAAATTCCATATTTATCCTTTCCATTCTAATGAAGTTAAGTACCTGAAGCGTCGTATGGGTTTGGTTGACGAGTTATGAAATAGTTGAGATTCAGTTGAATTAGGTACCTAAGTTGAAGCACCAAGTCAGTGCGGTATTATGCGTACAACTCAAAATAAGGTGAATAAAATCAAAAATAAGCAAGAGGATATCAAGAAGGGATGCAGTACAACCGTTTCAAGCGGCTCCATTTAATTGAGCGATGCAATCATTACAGCAATTTAAATGTAGGGCTATCCTCAGCTTCATAAATAAATATAATTTTTTAATCAGTTGGACACATTAATATAATTTTACTCAAATTCTCTGACAGAGCAAGAAGAGGGAGAAAGTCCATGTTGCTACTAATGTGACTCAGAATATACTACACTTCTAAAAACTGTATGAAGTTTGTTAGGGTTGTAGCTTGTAAATGATTGTGGTTCACTTTTAATTTATTAGTCTATTTTATCAACTACCAAATCTAAGGCTAGAGGACAGTGTCTGTTTAGAATGGATAAACAGAGTGAATTGACAGTTTATAGTTGGGTGTGGTCATAAATATTATCAGTATTTTAGAAAATGTATAAGTAACTGTCTATAAAGAAGGTTGGGTAGGGGAAGACCCTAAATCAAGATGTTAATTACCTGTTAAAGGGGCAAGACGCTAATAAAACCTATTGGCGGCAATATGAACATTCTCCCTCTTCTTGCTCTATTAGAAAATTTGAGTAAAATTATATTAATGTGTCCAACTGACTAAAAAATTCTATTTATTTATGCAGTTGAGGATAGCCCTACATTTAAATAGATGTAATGTTTGCATTGTTCAATCAAATGGATCCGCTTGAAACGGTCGTACTGCATCACCTCTTGATATCCTGTTGCTTATTTTGATGATAATATA
>NC_068984.1:137507484-137508966 GCF_001194135.2 Octopus bimaculoides | reverse complement strand
ATATATATATATATATATATATATATATATATAATCATAGGCGTGGGAGTGGCTGGGTGGTAAGAAGCATGTTTCCCAACCACATGGCGGGCTTCTTTCCCAAATACGACAGGTTCCTTTAAGTTTCTGTCGACGAATTCCACTCACAAGGCTTTGGCCGGCCCGAGGTGCTATTCAATGGGACGGAACCCGGAACTAACCATGTAGCACGCAACCATGTAAATGGAAACTACAACCAATGTATTATTAGTGCACATACATACATACACATACCTGCATACGCACGTACATACATACATACATACATACATACATACATACATACATACATACATACATATATACATACGTGGTAATCCGTCGGTTACGACGACGAGAATTCCAGTTGATCCGATCAACGGAACAGCCTGCTCGTGAAATTAACGTGCAAGTGGTTGAGCACTCCACAGACACGTGTACCCTTAACGTAGTTTTCGGGGAGATTCAGTGGGACACAGAGTGTGGCAGGGCTGGCCCCTTTGAAATAAAGGTACAACAGAAAGGTTGGGTTAAAAAAGCAGGAGGGTTAAAAAAGTGATTTTCATTTATTTATTAGTTCATAATTGAATTCCCGTCTGTGGAACACAAATTCGCAAAGGTTTTCTGAAAATGCCAAAAATAAAAAAAGAATAGGATTTATATGGGGTGCTTAAACCAGAATTCCACTCATACATACATGCATGGTCGTTGTCTCCTCCTTATGCAGAGTTGGACCACCTCCTCTACCTACAGCTTCGAACCATCATGGCATCTTTTTTTTTCTTTATTGCCCACAAGGGGCTAAACATAATGAGTATGTTTATTTTTTTTCTAGTTTGAACTTTATTTATTTTCCTCATTTTTCTTTAACAAGGGTACAAAAATGATGATTCAATCCTATCTTGAGAAACTAATGAATAAGCAATTAATCTACTCAGAACATACATGAACTTAAAAGACAAGAATATTATTTCGATGAGATTTCTAAACAAACACTTATGTAACCTGACATTGTCTATCTTCAGTAATCTAGTAAAAATTAGTGACTTTTGTGTTAATTAACTGACATAGGTTTTTGGTCAGAAAATGTAAATAAAGTAAGTTTGATTCAAGGACAATTATAAATAAATCGAACCATCATGGCATCTGATGTGGCTTTTTTAACCAGACAATGCTCTGAAAAGACACCCACAGAGATTTGGACCACCAAGAGCTGCAGATAAATTCTGATCTTTGTGGATCTTAAAATGTCTTGTATTTGTTTCAGTCATTGGACTGCGGCCATGCTGGGGCAGCGTCTTGAAGGGTTTAATCGACCTCATTGATCCCAGTACCTAACTGTTAAACCTGTTACTTGTTCTGTCGGTTTTATTTGATGAACCAGTAAGTTATAGGGGCGTAAACAAACCAGCAGCAGTTATCAGACGCGAAAAAAACAGAAAATAAACGCATACACACACACAC
>NC_068984.1:137493735-137502591 GCF_001194135.2 Octopus bimaculoides | reverse complement strand
ACTGCAATAGTTACTGCCTGGCCAGTCACAGATTTTAACTGATGGATTGAAATGTAGTCCTTGAGCACAAGTATGTAATATACCAGTTTCATCTCCTGTACACTGATAGAATTGGGAAATGTTTGTTTCATGACACAAAAATTCACCGCTACTTCTACAGCTTTTCTGAGAATATGATGGAGTAATAAATAAGACATGAACCAAAATTAATGACAGCCAAACTGGTTTATGTTGGTATTTCTGGAGAAAATCTTCAAAGCCCATTTCGATGAAATATTTGTCAATATAAATGTATATATATTGATTAAAGTGTTAAGCATAAAGTGTGAAGTTTAGGCTGCAACTGAAATTGTTTGATTTCTGCATCGCTTTTAAACACTTTGTGGCGTAAAACAAACCGCAATGGCTATTAACGGGGAAGCGGTGGGAAACATGTATTAATAACCAGTCAGGAAGTTTCGCCCACCATTTTCTCTCACGGTCAGTGCAGAGAAGAGTCCTGTTGTAAAGAAAGATAGAGAGAACGTGAGAGAGAGAAACAGAGCAAGAGAGGGAGAGAGATGGAGAGAGAGAGGGGGGAGAGGGAGAGAGAGAGAGAAAGAGAGAGAGAGCAGGTTTTTGACAGTTCTTTTTCTATTTTTTAAAAGAGAATTGCTTGCGATTGTGAGGTAGAGTGCAATGTTATGCTTCACAAAGACGTTTTAATTACAGAAACCTCTTTTCAAAATTAGTATTTTAGTATCCTCTATGCCAGTGGTTCCCAACCTTTTCACTACCAAGGACCCCTTTTATTTAAATGAGTTTTCCAACGGACCCCAGGATATTGAAAGTTTTCTCAGATTAACGTGTTTATGAATCCCTAGTGCTACCTTTACGAACGATCAGGGGTCCGCAGACCACAAGTATGGAATTGTTGCTCGAAGGAGGAGCACGAGATCCTGACGACACTCGGCTTGCCATGCTCCCAATCTTGGTCTACGTTTGATCCACAGTTCCAGTTCACCGAAACTAGTAAACCTCGGAAGCATCAGTTTAAGGAACGAAGACCACACCTGCTCACCATACAGATAGAGTCAAAGATGGATCAGTCTCAGTGCATGTCTGCGCAACAACAACCAAGCCATCCCTAGCCCACCCTTTAGCGGGTGTTGGCAGCAGATAGAGCGCCTTACAAACGGACCACCGCCCTTCCACAAAAAGCGGAAGAGCAAGCGCTCCATCTTGCTTAGCCACGAAGCGAGGCAAGGGATGACGGTTAGGCGGTAGGTAATCACAGATGTGATAAATACATTTGCGACCTCCACCCTCTCTTTCAGAGATAGCCACCGCTCGGACCAGGTCCGAGTTAAGAGAGGCATCCTGCTCGCCACCTTGCTCCAGCTCTTCTCTATATGGAGATCAAGTCCAAACCAGACCCCTAGCCAACCTCTCTTCTTCCGAGGATCGAATGCTGGAGCTGGCGCAGTAATGCACCAACACCGGCAATTGTAGCACCCAATTCAGCCTCCTGCATCCCATGACTCGTGAATACTGTCCCGAGATGCTTAAACTTCTTTATTTGCTCGGTATGTTCCGTTAACAAGCAGATTGCACTAGAAAAACTCTCTTGGGAGATCCATCGTCTCAACCTTCACAACACCAAACTTCATCCCTGCCTTACATCACTCGGAAGCGAACTATTTTTAATGCGCGCTGTAGATCACATTCTGATGAGTCAAGTAGCATCATGTTGGCCTTCACCAACATAAATCTATAATACTATGCGGAAGTTCGTTACAAGTATCCGTTAGTTGATTGACGCAAACAAGACCACCAAAAGCTGAGTAAAAAATCACAACAAATTTTGACAGACAAAGTACAAACAGTATATAATTGTAATTTTTACTCTTTAATCTTGTGATCTTTCGTGGCAAAAACTACTTCCTAGTTTCACATGAAAATTAATTCTATGTGTGAGTTGCTCACAGTAAGTTATATCTAAATCTATCTTTCTCGTGAATGTCATTAATTCTAAATATAGTTTATGATAATAAAGGAATAGTAATCATTTAACAGGTTCTAAATTATATGTATAAGTACGGTGGGCATTTTTTTTTTATTTTGCTATTGATCAGCATTGAATTATATTGTTTTATTTAAAATCAACGCAATGAAAATGTCAAAAAAAATACTATGTAAAACTAAAGATTCGCGGGTTGCGAGTTCAAATTTAAACAAGTTTTAATTGTGTTTTTAGATATGGCAATCAATTCTGTATTGATCCATATTGTCTCAGAATGGACAATACCTAGCGTGTGGCACTAAATAAAGTTACCCGCTACGAAATAGCACTGTAACACAAAAGTGGTACATCTCAATGAGCACTTTGAAAACATGAGTTATGTTCGGATCCTGTGGGAGTCTGTGATCTGTAACAGAACTAACACCAATAGGGTTCTACTATCAAGTAGAAACTGATCTCAGAATTACAGATCAACAAAACACTCATCAAATACACAGTGCTGCAGCACCTTCTTAATGTGATTATATGTATTTGGCCATTAATGCAACGAAGTTGACAGACGCATATATAATTCATGCCTCTTCGGCGCACGATTTTAGTGAAAGGTTACCGAAATTTGCCCACAGGGGGCTAAACATAGAGGGGACAAACAAGGACAGACAAACGGATTAAGTCGATTACATTATATTGCTCGGTGTGTTAACGATTCTGCCAGCTCACCGCCTTAACAGGAAAAAAAGAAAATAATAATAATGGTTGCAAGACAGACCATATTTTACCCAAGTGGATCAATTAGAGATCCTTGTTTCTGTTGTTACCTCCCACAAAATATTCCATAGTTGCAAGACTTATTCTCTAAACAGACAATATTCCATATATTTAGTAAGTGCAACATCGCAACATTCAGAATGGTTAATTTCTCCAAATAGAAATTTTTAACACATATATAGATTACACCCTAGATGGAATCCTACCCTGGTTAAAAACAATTTCTTTTTTTTTTTTTTGATATTTTAAGGGAACATATAAAACGATTGGTATAAGAATGATACGAAATTATTAACCTGGTAAGCTCATACTTCGTGAGTGTTTCCTAAAACAAATATGAGACGTGTTGGCGCAGCCGTTTTAGCGTCGCCGATAGCTTATAACTTATTAGATTTTCTACTCTTTCTCTTGTCCCCTCCCTCCCGCTTTCTCCTTTTCTCTCCATCACGCACATATGCACATATACATATACACACGCATTCCCCATATCTCTCCCTCCCCTCTCTCTCTCTCTCTCTCTCTCTCTCTCTCTCTCTCTCTCTCTCTCTCGCTCACTCATTGTGTATTTGTGGGAGTATATTTCTCTATATGTACGAGATGATGGAAAGTGCTCATATAAGCTGTGATCAGTTAATAAATTGTAATGTCTCTCTCTTCCCCTCTCCTTCTCTCTACCCCTCTCCCTCTCTATCTTTCATTCTTTCTATCTTTGTGTATATTTCTGCGCAAAAGTGCCTGTGAGCGTGTGTTTGCCTCCAGCACCAAAATGTACTGTCGCCATAACAGACTGAATTTCCAGTCAGCTATGTCAAACCATCAGCGCCTAAACAGCCGCGCCAAATCGTCTCATTCCGTTCATAAAGTGTTTGGATATCCCAACCCAGCTATTCATTGATAGTGAAATTATACATTTGCTTTTATTCTCAGTCATTATACTGTGGTCATGCTAGGGCACCGCATTGATGGTTTTTAGTCGAGCGAATCAACCACAGTACTTATCATTTTTTTAAAGCCCGTTACTTATTCTATCAGTCTCTTTTGCCGAACCGCTAATTTACGAGGGGCGTAAACAAACCAACATCGGTTATCAAGCGGTGAGAAAAAGTGTCTGTCTTCCGTCACTTCGGTTTCGCCCACCATGCAACTTCATTCACTGCAGCCATCACATAGAGGAAATCCTGTCTGCTCTTCCTGGTCAAAAGAGAGGCGGCGGCGTGATCTTCACAATGGCAACAGCCGATATCCGGATCTGACCAACAATGGAACAGGGAAATGTGTTCTCGTATGTCAATGTTTGTGCATGCCGGTAGGGGAAGACGCTGGATTGGGACTAACCAATGGGTGGTGAATATTTTCATCGAATCGATCGTTATGACTGCTGAATTCGATGATGTTGGTACTACTAGTGTTACCACGTGGTGTTGTTTCCAAGGCTTCCGCTGTGGTTGTAAGTGTGGCTGTCGCTAATGTTGATGCCGCTACAGACTTTGTTGCTATTGCTTTTTACAGCTACTTTCGCTACTGCTTCTGTTGCAGCACGTTATTGTTGTTGCTGTTGTTGTTGTTGTTGTTTCAGCGATGATGTCGGTGGCAATGGGACCCTCCTCTCCCCTCTTTTATAGTACATATAAATTAGTAAAATATAAAATATTTATTTATACATAAAAATAGGGGTGAGGTGCTGAGGGTATTATGTAGCCATGAAGGGTATTATGTATACCAAAAAGTTTGAGAACCTCTGGTATAAAGTAATCTTCAAAGAAAACACAGTAGAATGTAAAAATTAATGCTTATTTGACCGTAAATATTGAAAACGTACCCCTAAAATAGTAGTTCCCAACTTGTGGTCCACGGTCCCCTGGTGGTCCGCAAATTAAATAGTAGGAGTCTGTGAACATTTTAAGCTGACAAACCTTTCAACATCCTGGGGTCCATGGGAAAATTCATTTAAATAAAAGGGATCATTTGTAGTGAAAATGTTGGGGACCACTGCCTTAAAGTGATCGTCGCAAAAATGTGACAGGACTAGTTTTCAACCTAATATTATTATTAAATATTAATGTATAAGAAGAATTAATAGGCACATTCCGTTGATAGCAAAACATTTAGCATAAAGTTGTATGCAAATTATCTGGGTCATAAACGTGTTCAACACTTTTTGTATATTTCTGAGTCCCTTGACAACTAGAAATATGTTAAAACGATTATCATTCTGATAACGACTATTAAGGTAGAAACACGTGTTCACGAGTGTGTCTTCTTATCTCCAAACAAGTAGCTTGTCCTTTTTTAAAATGGCATGTTAGCTTCGGACAATTTTTGATATCTGAGATTATCTCTCCTGCTCATATGGATCTTGTCTAAATTGCTATTTTTTAATCATGATGCATCGTCTAGGAGTAGATAATTCTAATAAATCAAAAATCTAGGCTGTATGATATTTGAAACACCTGTATTTATCTACATAAGTGTGTGTTCCAAATGTATTAGCCATTGATATACATAGTACATTAATACTTAATTATAGTCCAGTTAGAATATTTTTTTTAATTAAAACCAAATAAGTCGAATGCAGTTTATGATTACTTCTGACTTGTGCCGAATATTAACGATTATGACAGTTGAATACTTCGTTGAATATCTTTGTCGAAGTACACGTTATTTTTCCACCTACATCGAATAGTTGCTTAATGACAAATTATGGAATGCAACGTCAATTACTTCAACAATGCTTAATGTGAATTTGTAAACAAAAGAAAATACTGAGAGTGTGGTTAACAAGGAAAAGAAATTAACAAACTAATTTAGCATTCTTGAGAAAAAAAAATATCAGAAGCGTTCGTTTCTTATAATTTTAGAATTTCATATCACCAAATTGAAACTAAAAATTATTTCTTTTGTTTTGATCAAATGTTGAGTCTGAACAACAACTGAATAAGGTGACAGATAATTAGTAAAATTTTCGTGATTCATATTCTGTCAACGTGTTCGTAATGAAGATGATTATCTTTCAAAAGACATAGAACACTTAACGGAAAACAAACACAGTGGAGTAGGAACTACTATCGCCCTAATCAACAACAATTCTATATAACTGATAAAGACTTCATTTATTTAAATGCTGAGAAAGCCATGCATTCTGACATTCAGTCAGAGACCAGTTTCCCAATCGTCCCAATCTACTTTACCAATTGGTTCAGATTCCTGATCTGATTAAGGGCTACGTGTGATTGTAGGTGTGAGCAATTGTTCAATCCACATTAAACTCATCACGTGCAGGTATTGACCCCTAGGTGATCATCTTCCTTCACTTTGAGCAATACAGCAAGGTAGGTATAACCTATAACAGAGGTTCTCAAACTTTTTGTGCCATGCCCGCCCCCCATGGCCACATGGCCACTCTCAGCGCCCCACCCCTATTTTCATGCATAAATAAATATTTTATATTTTACTAATTTATATATACTATGAATCATTTGATATTTAATATAATATTATCTAATTTGTATACAATACTATAATAATATTATAAATTCATAGCGTCTCCCAATCCACTGCCTTCCCTCCAACGCCTCCTTTTTCTCTACTGCACCCCCTACCACCCCCTTAGGTACCAGTGCCCACCTGGACCGTCTCAACGCCCACGGGCCGAGGGCAGTAGCGCCCACTTTGAGAACTTATAAGAAGGCTGCTTGCTATGTCTTATGTTTTACAGTGCAACGTAGTCTCAGAGTCGGAAAACTCTGATTTAGACTAGTCTCACTGAATACATTCACGTGTCTGTGGAGTGCTCAGCCACTTGCACATTAATTTCACGAGCAAGCTGTTCCGTTCATCGGATCAACTGGAACCCTCGACGTCGTAAGCGACGGAGTGCCAACAACTGAATACATTATGAATTAGTGTTAAATGCGATGACAACGATAGAATGCTAATCATATACGCTCGTTCCTCCAGATAGACGATATCTTTGCGTTTATTTGCAGAAATGAATTCCAGCGAAATAGTTTCGATTTTCTGTTGAAACTAATTCAGTTTAGATTTTGTGTCTGGGACAAAGGAACTGGAACCACTGTGCTCACAACTTTAGCAGGAGTTTTTTTAATGGTGCGATTGAAGCAACTTATATCCAAGACGACATATTTAGGGGAAATATAAGTAGAGAGAAGACTCCCTGATAAAGTAGTTTTGAGGAAGAAGTTTTTGAGGAGAGCACTTATTGAGGTATCAGGGTGGGGTGGGTCGCAGGAAGTGTGAAGAAAGTAGGGGAGACGAGTATTGAGAAGGACTTGAAGTGAAAGAAATATGTAATTAACTAGTTCAAGGAAGTAAATTCAGTTTTCGTAGCTGAAGAAGTGCATGGTAAAAATAGCGTATCTGCAAGAGTAGGGATATCTTTACCCAATATTCCACGGGCAGTGGAATAAAATTTGGTGAATTCGAATTTGTGAAAAATTTGTTCCTTATCGAAAAAAAACCTAACATGAGTATCCTGACAATTTGTCCTTTACATTCAGTAAATACAAGCATCATGGAGAAGATAAAAATATCAGCTTTCTTGTGAACCGATTCGTTGTTGTTGTTGGCACTCCGTCGGTTACGACGTCGAGAGTTCCAGTTGATGCGATCAACGGAACAGCCTGCTCCTGAAATTAACGTGCAAGAGGCTGAGCACTCCACAGACACGTGTACCCTTAACGTAGTTCTCGGGGATATTCAGCGTGACACAGAGTGTGACAAGGCTGACCCTTTGAATTACAGGCACAACAGAAACAGGAAGTAAGAGTGAGGGAAAGTTGTGATGAGAGAGTACAGCAGGGTTCGCCACCATCCCCTGCTGGAGCCTCGTGGAGCTTTAGGTGTTTTCGCTCAATAAACACTCACAACGCCCGGACTGGGAATCGAAACCGCGATCCTATGACCACGAGTCCGCTGCCCTAACCACTGGGTCATTGCGCCTCCACTGTGAACCGATTAATACAGAGGACAATTTGATAGTTATTTCCCCCTTATTTCATTTTCTCTTTCTTTTTCTACTTTACTTTCTCTTTTTTTTTCTACTTTTTCCTCTTTTTTTATTTTCTTTCCTTCCTTTTCTTTTCTTTTATTTTTAGTGTATTTTTATTTACTTATTTTAATCTTCAATTTTAATTTTGATTTTAAACACACACACCCTCCTTTTGGGGACTTACTTGTAACATATTCCTTTTTATCATTCGCAATTTCTATTCCCACACGTATTCTTTTTTTATTCTGAATATTTTTCACACGCTTTCACGCAGAGTTTTTCGATTCAATTATTGTTTACATTTATTTCTACACTACGGTCAACACCCAATAGCATCCAATTATACAATTAAATTTTCTCTGATACACCAACTTCCAGTATCGTAGACGAGGTTCTTTTTTTAGCTCTATGTGAGGGTAGCATGATTTTACATTAAGAGAATTTTTCATTTGGCTTTCTGAAAACTTTGTGTAACCTAATTGTTAAATGAATTGTAATAGCAAAAAATTCAACGGTAGTTATAAATAAAATCACCAATTAGCTATAAATAAAATCACCCATTAGCTATAAATAAAATCACCACTTAGGGAAATTATACAGGTACACAATCCTTTATCCGAAATCTAAAATCCGAAAAGCCCCCAAAACCGAACTTTTGTGGAGCGCGTCATAACAGGGGTCATTTGGTGCGCAAACCGCTGACCAACGTGACCCGACTCACTCAGGCATGACGTGGAAATGCTTGGCAGGTCGGCCACCACTTACCACCAAGCGTCAGTAGTAGCTCAGCACTCGTAGAGAGATGTCTAAGTGCTGTTCGCTGTATTGACTTTCTAGAACCTTCGGTTGCAAAGCCTTTCCGGATTACTGATCTTTTCCGAACTAGAGGTGGTCATTTCGCTCAACACACTCTAAGCGATTAAATGAAATACAGTTACCTCTACATTAATGAAAATTAATTCGGCTTATAAGAATATCCGGATCATCAGCGGCCAAAAAGTCGATATTGTACCTGCACACACACACACACACACACACACACACACACACACACACACACACACACACACACACACAC
>NC_068984.1:137479903-137490358 GCF_001194135.2 Octopus bimaculoides | reverse complement strand
TATTTACCATGTAGGGGCTTTTCTTGCCATCGTTTTATCATGGTCCGTTGCTGTTCTAGTTTTAGTTTGGATTTCATTTGTTTTATAGCTTTTTTTCATTTGTTTTATAGCTTTATTTCATTTGTTTTATAGCTTTATTTCATTTGTTTTATAGCTTTATTTCATTTGTTTTATAGCTTTATTTCATTTGTTTTATAGCTTTTTTTCATTTGTTTTATAGCTTTTTATTAGCTATAAAACAAAAAAAAGTTATTATTATTATTATTATTATTATTATTATTATTATTATTATTATTATTATTATTATTATTATTATTATTATTATTATTATCCTTATTATTACTATTATATGTTTGACTTTGCTTTGTATTTGTACAAGTTGACTCCAAGTTTCACCCAGAGACCTCAAGAGACAAGTTAGAAGTACATGTTGGTGTTATGCCTAGGGTGTCATATATTTGGTTTTGCACATAGTATTGTTCTGGAGAATGTTAAAGATACCATAACAAAATTATGAGTTTGTTTTAAAATTTGAGATTACATAGACAGTATTTTACGTAGGATATGGGCAGTTCCCATGAGTACTATCTTTTGAATTTCTGCCATTTTGGGGTTTCCTGGTATCTGAGTTAGGTAGGAATTGGCTCCTTTTGCTATCATTCCTAGGGCAACTACGACAACAGGTACTGTTTTAGTCTTCAGGTTCCACATTTCGCCAATTTCTATTTCAAGATCTTTATACTTGCTCAGTTGTTGGTTGGTCTTGACAGATATGTTTATGTCGATTGGGACAGTCATATCAATGACGAGGCAGGATTCTGGCCTGAAGTTTTTAAATATAATGTCTGGCCTATTCGCATCTATCTTTCTGTCAGTTTGAACGGAGAAGTTCCAGAGGAGTGAGATGTGACCATTTTCAAAAACTGAAGGTGGTTTGTGTTCCAAGCATTTTTTATCATGGGGCAAGTCCAGGTTTTTTCAAATTACCCAGTGAATATATTGTGCAGCTCTATCATACCTGTTGAGATACTCTGTAGGCGCAAGAAGTCTCTACATGGAGACAACATGATCAATGGTTTCATTTCGTTGTTGACATACACGACATGTTGGGCTGGCTACTGTCGTTCTTTAATATGTTGGCCAGGTAGTTCCTTGTAGGTAAGCATTGATCTTTGGCTGCTATGATAAACACTTCTGTTTCTGATTTTAAGCCAGAAGACATTAACCATTGATGGGTAAGGGCTTTGTCAACAACGGCACTATTAGCTCTCTTTGGGTATTTACCATTGAGGAGTTTTTCTTGCCATTTATCAGTCAGAATATCTAAGGCAGTAGTTTTAGCACGGTTTTTCATATGCTTAGCTTTTTTCTGCGCTTGTTTCTAGTACGTCTATTTCTGGAATTTGTTGTATTTGGAATTCACTTTGCCTGTTTTGTTACTGAGTATGATATTTTCTTGTTTTCATGCTTTAAGACAAGTTTTAAGATCCAGTCATCAGAGTTTTTCATGTAGGTGTCTAGACCAATTGTGGCTATCTTCATTGTTATTTCCAGTTGTAAAAGTCCACGGCCTCCCTCTTTTCTTGGCAGGTAAAGTCGGTCTATATCTGCCTTAGAGTGGTGCATTCTTTGCATTGTCAACAATCTTCGTATTTTTCAAGCAACGTAAATTGAAGTGTTTTTCTCGAGAATGCAACAGATCGCCCGGTCAAGGGTTCGAAACCACAATCTTACTGTCTTTAATCCACCACCCTAGCCTCTAAGCCATGCGTATCCGTTTGTTCATTATTATTTTATTTAAGTTTAGAAAAATTGAAACATGTCTTCGACAATTCCGGAGTTTGTTGAACTTATTTTGTGCGTGAATTTTGGCCCAACCTCTGTGTGTGCGTACGTGTGTGTGTGTGTATGTGTCTTTGTGTCTGTGTTTATACTCCTCCAACACTTTGACACCATGTGCTTTAGATTGTCTGGTAGAATAGAATAAAGTTAACAAAGTCGCTTAGATCAGAATTATAGAGACTCTGAGAAAAATTAGTGTATGAAAAAAAAAACGTTCAAAAAATCTTCTGGAAAACAAACTCTGTGATTTTAACAATTCCAAGCGTCAACGTCTAAATTTGTTTTCATTTTCTTCGGATTCTTTATCCATTCCAAAGCCTTTGATATGCTCAATATCCAAACATCTTCCATTTGAGAAATTTCTTCTAGGTATTGTTTCAAGACTTCAAACCTATACGGTTTACTAAGAACCCAATTCACATGAAGAAACAGACCAGCCGGAGCACGATTTGTATCATAATTCTTGTATAACGCTTCCTTCATAAACTTGACAAATTCTTCTTTGTTCGTTGGTTGATCACAACCATCGTAGAGAGAACAGGGTTTTTTCTGCTTGTCATACCAACGATTTACGGGTATTTCCCAAAGGCCAGGATAGGATTTTGTTGGACATTTCTCATTCATACAAGCCTTGCCTGGAACGCCGTTGGACTTTTCTTGTTCGAGTTCATTCTTTAAAGGAGTATCTAGTGTGAATGGCCAGTACTGTTCCCTGTCCTGATCGCTGTCAGTGCCCATAACTATCGAAGAATCCCAATCATAACCCAAATCTTTCAGGACCTGAAATTGAATGTCACCTCCCATTTGAAGAAAAGGTGAACGGAAACCTTTAATTTCACTTTCAGGAATGCCGGATTTCTCAACAAGGTTCTTTTTTATTCCGTTTATTTCGTCTCGGTATTCGGCATAAGTCTTATTACTCCAAGAAGCGATTGGAAATGCATGGGATATGGTGTGACTGGCCATTTCATGCCCATTGTCGTACATTTCTTTTGAAAAAGTATAATTATTTTCACCAGAAATAAAAAATGTGAAGCTGACAGGACATCCGTTAGGGTTTTTTAATCCAGACGCTGACAATTCTCGGTAGTATTTAATATTTTTTTCAGTGAAACCGTCATCAAAAGTAACCAAAACTATTTGTGGAATTTCCTTGCGTGAAAATCCTTTCGGCATTTCACTAGTCACGCCTTTACAGTCAGGGAGTCGACAATCGGCGACAGAAAGCCCTAGAGAGGAAAGAGAAAAATGTAAATATTATCAATATGGTACTCCGAAATTAAATATAATAGATTATGGCAAATTTAATTAAAGTATTAAAATCAGAAAACTACTTATACATTTCGTTTTTGTATTTGGTTTGCAAGATTCTTTATGTGAATTCGTGTGTTGAAGCATATTTTATTGTGTCTGGAGAGTGAGTCGTTTTCTTTCAGCGTTTTATTAATTTAACACATTCACCGATTTCCACTCATTTACTTATTTACTTTTACTAAAATTGTCGTTGCGACTTGCAACATTTTCAATAGTCATTGTCTCTGTCCGTTATTGGAATTGCGTGTTTTTTTTTGTTTTTGTTTTTTTTGTACGCATGCGTCTGCGTCAGTGTGCGGTTAATAAATGTTTCTAGTTCTCCGTCGCTTCAATGATTTCTTTTAAAAATCTCCCAAGAGACGTATAGACACTACCCAGTTGACCCGGTGAAAACATTTAGATACTGTCTGTTATAAACAAATAAAAACGTGTGAGAAATCGCCAAGCAACGTGATATTCTATTCTGAAAGAGGTACAATAGGCATCTAAAATATTTACTTTGATCCGACACACATGATAAAACATAGATATATTAATTATAAATCTGAAAGAACAAATATGGTAATAGACACAATAGTAGTAGTAGTAGTAGTAGTAGTAGTAGTAGTAGTAGTAGTAGTAGTAGGTCTTTCTAATTTTGACACAATGCCAGCAATTTTAGGAGGAGATGGTGAGTCGATTACGTCGATCTCGTTTATTCAATCGTACATCATATTGTCATCTTTGATGATGATGAGGATGATGATAATGATGATGGAAATGTATAAAATAGCACCTACTCTGCGAAACTTTTTGTCTGTAAGTATGAGATCATGGAGAACCACACTGACTTTGAACAGTGACAATGAATCCCTAAATGCTAGGGATGTAAGAATTTCACGTGGCATTTTCCAGGGTGATTCTCTATCACCACTCCTCTTTTGTCTAGCCCTAATACCGCTCTCAAAATTGCTCAATGATGCACAATACGGTTATAAAATGTTTGATAAAAATATAAATCATCTCATTTACATGGATTATTTAAAGCTATTTGCAAAAAATGACCAACAACTACAGGGCTTACTAGCGATTGTTAAACAATTCAGGGATGACATCAGAATGCAATTTGGCCTCGATAAATGTGCAAAGCTACCTTTATCAAAGGAAAATTGACAGAAACATCTAACGTTAACCTTGACCAGCAGAATGTCAAAAAGGAGTTAGAACCAGCGGATAGCTACAAATACCTAGGGGTAATTGAAGGGGACGGAATAAAAAATGCAGTGATGAGGGAAAGGGTCAGAAGAAAATGTTATCGCAGGGTGAGAGCAATACTCAAGGCAGAGCTGAATGCAAGAAACAGGATCGAAGCAGTCAATGCTTTAGCCGTACTAGTCGTGACTTACAGTTTCAATATTATTAACTAGTCAAATACTGGAACGTGTAATCTTGACAGAAAAATATGAAAACTGTTGACAATGCATAGAATGCACCACCCTAAAGCAGATATAGACCGGCTTTATCCGGAACACACCAACCTGTCGATTCTCGTTCAGGTTCTTCTCGAGGATGTCGTTTCTCTCTCCTTCCTCTAATCTCCTAGAGAACACCATGGTGGGGCTTCCACCGACAGTCCTCTTGTTTATTGGAACAGGACTGCGACTGAAAACACTAAGTGCCAGGTACTCTGGTTCGGTCTGTGCTTGATCCAAATCTGCAACTCTGTCAAAGAGCCGAGCTGTGGAAAAGTGTGTCTGAAAAACGGCGACCACACCGGCTCATTGTCAAGGAAACAATGGAGATTCGGCAGCCCAGCGCATATTTGTGTACTATTAGCCACGGCATCAAGAAATCATTATAGACAAGTTTATATAATGCTAGTTTTTGTCTTCCTTTAATCCCACGAATAACGAGATGCATACAGAAGCTGTCGACTTTTTGGCTGTGAATAGCGGGAGCCAAAGTAGAAAAGCTTACAAATGTTTTGCATACCTTACCTCTAGTTTCATGTCATAAAACAGAGATCTCCAAGACCAGTGGTAAGTGATGCCAATGTAAACATTAAGGCTGAAACATTATAATACTATTGCGCGCGTAAACTTACACAAGACTAGATATGTAAATTGATATTCAGTTGACCAATATGTCTACCAAGCAATACTGAAAGGCAAAAACATACAAGTCTATGATAACAACATTAGCATGTGATCGATCCCGATCGTTAATTCCCGGCACGAGTTTCGTCACCATAGACTTAACCTTTGCTGCTCAAACACAAGAAAAAATTTCGCAACTGATAGAACCCTCTCTGTTATCATACAGAATTTTGTACATAAAAGGGGTGCAACTAGTAATTAAGAGAATGTGAAGAATAAAAGTATGATAATTTCTTAGCAAACTTGAATCGAGATAAATAACTGAATGACTTCAAGTGCCATGTGAAAAGATAGAATAGAATATTTAGTAACGGTATAACTAATCTCAGTGGAGGCACAATGGCCCAGTGCTTAGGGCAGCGGACTCGCGGTCATAGGATCGCGGTTTCGATTCCCAGACCGGGCGTTGTGAGTGTTTATTGAGCGAAAACACTTAAAGCTCCACGAGGCTCCGGCAGGGGATGGTGGCGAACCCTGCTGTACTCTTTCACCACAACTTTCTCTCACTCTTACTTCCTGTTTCTGTTGTGCCTGTAATTCAAAGGATCAGCCTTGTCACACTGTGTCACGCTGAATATCCCCGAGAACTACGTTATTAAGGGTACACGTGTCTGTGGAGTGCTCAGCCTCTTGCACGTTAATTTCATGAGCAGGCTGTTCTGTTGGTCGGATCAACTGGAACCCTCGACGTCGTAAGCGACGGAGTGCCAACAACACAACTAATCTCAAATACAGTTCCATTATGCTCGTTTCCTCTCTTCTAGTTGTAATACTCATAACACTTGGCCGCCCAGGCATCTGTTAAAACTTTGTAATGTCTTAGTCCAAAATATATTTTGACTGAAATGGTTATCGAACTGCTTTTTGTAAATTATGAGAAAAAATATTATTTACTCACCCAGTGCCAACGACATAGATGCACTGAGAACCACTAAAACCACCAGAAAATAGTGAGTTCTTTCTACAGATCTGTGTCCCATCATGTTCTTTGAATGGAATATTCAATTCAGGCTGATGCTAGCGCTCAAATTGAAAAAAGTAAGCAAGTTAATCTATATATACAGCTCGGAAATGTGTACGTGCATCTTATAAAAACATGTGTACATAAACGCACGCACACAGATAATTTGCGTATGATTATTTCTTCAAGGTGTGTTTAGATATGCAAGAGTTTAGTATAAAACGGATATTATGAATGCTAAAGTTGTTTACATCACTTGACACTTTACAAAGTGCGTCTGTTAAATAGCAGATAATAGAGGGTGAAATTTCTTGTAATAAGAGTTTGCTACTGCTTACTAATGCAGTCGTGTCTGTACAAGCATTTCTTTCTTCTAAAAACTCTGCCTCAACGACATTTGGTTCATTCGTCTAACACTTTTTTTAAAGGATTGTCTTGAACTATAATCGTTCTTTTATGAGGCAGACAAATAAATAACGAGACTTCGTGATTGTCACAATAACTTATTTAAAAGTCCACTACTTAAAAGAGTTTGATAATAACTTTGACAACAAGCGCTTTTTATTTTATTATTTTTCTTATGTGGCTTTGCGCCAAAATCAAAACATTTGTTTTTCTTATTGTGTTCTGTCGGCTATTATACGCAAGTGTGAAAACACAATGTCGTAAAAAAGCCATACTTGAATATTTGACGGGCCGGAGTGAGCGAATGCTATTGGGTTCCAAGCAGTCATGCACAACACTTACTCGGTTGTGCAAGGCGAACCATGAGTCGAAATGGTAGTAGACTTTATACTTACCTCGACGGCCTGCCATAACTTACAGTGAAAAGGGTGAGATATTGCGAAAAGCCGTTGAATTACTTGTGGTGGTGAACGGTAGTCCAAGGTGTAAGTCGCCAGCTTCGAATGGTCTGCTATTCGAATATATGCCAGATGTGTTTGACCACGTCTTCGCAGACGGCTACTGCAATTGGCAACAGAACTGGATCAGTGATAAGAGGCAAGAAAAGAGCTAGTACTGCAGAGACTGAGCTCCGTAAAGGATTCAATAATTAATAACCACAAGTCCGTAAATCAGTGGTTAATGCTTGCCATCGATGGTTCAGTCGGGTAAGCGCAAACATTCGCCATTCCGAATATCCATCTACAACAAACTTCTCATATGGTGGTAGTAAAGCGGTGAGCTGGTAGAACCGTTAGCACGCCGGGCGAAATGCTTAGCGGCATTTTGTCTGTCTTCGTGTTCTAAGTTCAAATTCGAAGGGTACCGCTTGTCAGATGGTCCATTTGCTGTCAGCACCCGTTGCGTGGAGGACTGGGCATGCCGTAGCTGATGATGCGCAGACATGCGCTGAGGCTGCGACATCTCCAGCGATACCTTCGCAGTGGGCAGGTGTGGTATCATATCGTATGCTTTAAGATAGTCAACCCATGTCATGCTCGGGCTTAAGTGTCTCCTCTTGCAGGAGTAGCTGTTTGGTAAGTAGCTTGCTTACCAACCACATGGTTCTGGGTTCAATCCCACTGAGTGGTACCTTGGGTAAGTGTCTTCTACTATAGCCTCGGGCCGACCAAAGCCTTGTGAGTGGATTTGGTAGACGGAAACTGAAAGAAGCCCGTCGTATATATGTATATGTATATATGTGTGTATGTTTTTTGCATCCGTCGTGAATACCTTGTTTTGTCCATAAAATTTGATTCTTTTGTCATACCTTCTGAACCGTCGGACTTTCAGTTGTATTCGTTGTTTCACTATTTCCTTGGTTGCAGGAAGACTTATAAAATCTTTGATTTTCTGTTTTTGCTCGATTTTTCAAGCTCGTTTCGTCTTAACATTTACTCCTCTAGCAAGTTCAAGAACTTATACATCCGACCGCAAAAATTCGATCTCTTTTTGTATTACTGTGTCGTCCTGATTGTATTCTGTGTCACACTCTGAGTCACACTCTGAGTCACACACTGAGTCACATTCTGTGACACACTCTGTGTCGTCCTGATACCTAATTGAGCAATTACAACTTTAGCAATGGAATAGGTGACGTTATGTAAGGTCGTTAGGTCATTTCCTTTATTTCTTAAGATCTGTCTAAGACCAACATAACATGTCATGATTATGATGCTATCTGTTATACTGTTTGAGAATTTCGGTAGCGGTTCTCTATTGATAATATCAGTAAACTCTGTCTTGCTGAGCTCTCTCATATTTTCTTTTGCTTCTATGATCTCCTCTTCATTATTCACCTCAAATTCTGTGTCATATCTATTTTGGTGTTCTTGAGGTAGATCTGCTTTCTCCTGCTGCTGCTGCTGTTGTTGTTGTTATTATTGTTGTTGTTATTATCGTTGTTGTTGGCAGAATCGTTAGCACGCCGGGAAAAATCTGTAGCGGCATTTCGTCCGTCTTTATGTTGAGTTCAAATTTGAGCCAATATTCGCTTCAAATTTTGGTACAAGGCCAGAAATTTTGAGAGAGGAGTAAAAATACCTCCAATATTAATTTCAGATTTTGGCACGAGCGGCTAACTCGATTACATTAACCACTCCAGTGTTTAACTGGTACTTATTTTATCGACACCGAAAGAACGAAAAGCTGAGTCGTCTTAACTCGAGCCTACATTAAATCTTTATTGACGTAAAGAACTTTTTCCCTCAGTTTTCTGAGTGCTCGATCGCAGTTTACACTATTACAGCCAATAACAGCTGCAATAAGCTGTATAACTATATAAACACCCGTGTGTGATTGTATTTCTACTGTATTCGTTTTCCATGAATCCACGTAGAACTAAGTCGGACTGATAATTTCTCATCCCAATAACTTGCTAAATAAGCACATTTTATGAAACTGCAAAGCCCTTCTCATTCTAACATTAACGTCTGGTCTTCATGTACCAATAAAGGTTCATAAAGACCAGAAGCCTTCATGTAGCAATGAAAACTCTATGAACTTTATTGTACATAATAGAGTACAATAAAATACTGTTTCAATCACTCAGTCCAGGATCTCAATTTTCTTCCGCCCATCTTTTATTCATCACACTGATTTCACAAGGTGCAACAACCTAAGACGATTAATAAATGTTTCTAGTTCTCCATCGCTTCAATGATTTCTTTAAAAATGTCTCCAGTTGACTCGGTGAAAACACTTAGATACCGTCTATTATAAACAAATAAAAACGTGTGATAAATTGCCAAGCAACGTGATATTCTATTCTGAAAGAGGTACAATAGCGTTTAAATTATTCAATTTGAACCGACACACATGAGAAAACACAGATATATTAATTATAAATCTGAAAGAACAAATATAGTAATAGACACAGTAGTAGTAGTAGTAGTAGTAGTAGTAGTAGTAGTAGTAGTAGTAGTAGTAGTAGTAGTAGTAGTAGTAGTAGTAGTAGTAGCAGCAGCAGCAGCAGCAGCAGCAGCAGCAATACTACTACTACTACTACTACTACTACTACTACTACTACTACTACTACTACTACTACTATTGTGTCTATTACTATATTTGTTCTTTCAGATTTATAATTAATATATCTGTGTTTTATCATGTGTGTCGGATCAAAGTAAATATTTTAGATGTTTATTGTACCTCTTTCAGAATAGAATATCACGTTGCTTGGCGATTTCTCACACGTTTTTATTTGTTTACAACAGACGGTATCTAAGTGTTTTCACCGGGTCAACTGGGTAGTGTCTATACGTCTCTTGGGAGATTTTTAAAAGAAATCATTGAAGCGATGGAGAACTAGAAACATTTATTAATCGTCTTAGGTTGTTGCACCTTGTGAAATCAGTGTGATGAATATCTGATGGGAAACGTCTACAAGAATAAAAGATGGGCGGAAGAAAAGTGAGATCCGGGACTGAGTGATTGAAACAGTATTTTATTGTACTCTGTTATGTACAATAAAGTTCATAGAGTTTTCATGTACTTTATTGCTACATGAAGGCTACTGGTCTTTATGTAGCTTTATTGGTACATGAAGACCAGACGTTAATGTTAGAATGAGAAGGGCTTTGCAGTTTCATAAAATTTGCTTATTTAGCAAGTTATTGGGATAAGAAATTATCAGTCCAACTTAGTTCTACGTGGATTCATGGAAAACGAATACAGTAGAAATACAATCACACATGGGTGTTTATATAGTTATACAGCTTATTGCAGCTGTTATTGGCTGTAATAGTGTAAACTGCGATG
>NC_068984.1:137475429-137479729 GCF_001194135.2 Octopus bimaculoides | reverse complement strand
TTATTGTACCTCTTTCAGAATAGAATATCACGTTGCTTGGCGATTTCTCACACGTTTTTATTTGTTTACAACAGACGGTATCTAAGTGTTTTCACCGGGTCAACTGGGTAGTGTCTATACGTCTCTTGGGAGATTTTTAAAAGAAATCATTGAAGCGATGGAGAACTAGAAACATTTATTAATCGTCTTAGGTTGTTGCACCTTGTGAAATCAGTGTGATGAATATCTGATGGGAAACGTCTACAAGAATAAAAGATGGGCGGAAGAAAAGTGAGATCCGGGACTGAGTGATTGAAACAGTATTTTATTGTACTCTGTTATGTACAATAAAGTTCATAGAGTTTTCATGTACTTTATTGCTACATGAAGGCTACTGGTCTTTATGTAGCTTTATTGGTACATGAAGACCAGACGTTAATGTTAGAATGAGAAGGGCTTTGCAGTTTCATAAAATTTGCTTATTTAGCAAGTTATTGGGATAAGAAATTATCAGTCCAACTTAGTTCTACGTGGATTCATGGAAAACGAATACAGTAGAAATACAATCACACATGGGTGTTTATATAGTTATACAGCTTATTGCAGCTGTTATTGGCTGTAATAGTGTAAACTGCGATGAAATAGTGTGAACACCCCCCAGGTCGTGTAGAGAGCTGGAGAAGGTTCACATGCAGATGACCTGTCCAAGAGCAGACAACAACTACATTGTAATATGTAGATGTGTGCTAAGAAGCTTGCTTCCCAATCACGTAGTTTCGGGTTCAGTCTCACTGCAGGCACCTTGGCCAAGTGTCTTCTACTATTGGCTCGATCCGACCAAAGCTTTGTGAGTGAATCTGGCAAACGGAAACTGAAAGAAGCCCATCGCATGTCTGTGTGTGTGTGTGTGTGTGTTTATGTATGTCTGCATTTGTTCTCCACTCCACCCGCCATCGCTTGACAACCGATGTTGTTGCGTTTACGTTTCCTAAACTTAGCGGCTTACAATGAATAAGTCATGGGGTCGATCTGTTCGACTAACGGCGGTTCTTCAGCATGGCCGCAGTCAAGTGACTGGAACAAGCAAAAGAATAAAAGAAAAAGAATAAAAGATGACACAGGAGTGGCTGTGTGGTAAGTAGCTTGCTTACCAACCACATGGTTCCGGGTTCAGTCCCACTGCGTGGAACTTTGGGCAAGTGTCTTCTACTATAGCCTCGGGCTGACCAAAGCCTTGTGAGTGGATTTGGTAGACGGAAACTGAAAGAAGCCCGTCGTATATATGTATATATGTGTGTGTGTATATGTTTGTGTGTCTGTGTTTGTCGCCCCAACATCGCTTGACAACCGATGCTGGTATGTTTCCGTCCCCGTAACCTAGCGGTTCAGCAAAAGAGAAAGTTGTAATAAGTACTAGGCTTGCAAAGAATAAGTCCTGGGGTCGATTTGCTCGACTAAAGGCGGTACTCCAGCATGGCCGCAGTCAAATGACTGAAACAAGTAAAAGAGTAAAAGAGTATACACATATATTCATACATGTGTGTTTGTGTGTTTGTGTGAGTGTGTGTGTGTATGTTTGTATGTGTGGGTGTGTGCGCCCGCGTATACAACGTAGTCACTGATAAACACGATGTGCATAGCTAGAGTACTTTTTATCATAGATCAAAGTTGTGACTGTTAAGGCTTACTTGTCGACCAAAAGCGAAAAAAAAAAGCACTAAAAGCTCTAATACACAAATATTATACACCATAATGGAAGGAAGTCATCCAGACGTAGCGTTTCTGACCTGAAAATACCTAACTACTGACAAAACCTTTATTGTTACAATTCATTTAACAAGTTGTTTACGCATATCTTTCAGGAAGTCAAATTAAAAATTCCCTCGCATTAATACATGGTGTGGGTGTGTGGTAAGAGGTTTGTTTCCCAATCACATGATTCTGGGTTCAGTCCCATTGCGTGGCACATTGGGCAAAGCATCTTCTACTATAGCTCCGGGCCGACCAAAACCATGTGCATGGATTTGATAGACAGAAACTGAAAGAAGCCCATCTTGTATGTGTGTGTGTTGTGTATTGTGTGTGTGTTTGTGTGTGTGTGTGTGTGTGTGTGTATGTGTTGTCTGTGTGTGTGTTCCCTGCTACTTCTTTACAACCGGTGTTGGTGTGTTTACGTCCCCTTAACTTCGCAGTTCAGCAAAAGAGTCCGGTGGAATACGTGCTCGGCTTTTAAAATAATTAGTATCAGAGTCGATTTGTTCGACTAAAATTCTTCGAGTCGGTGTCCCAGCATGGCCGCAGTCTGAAACAGGAAAAGCACATTAAAGGATAAACGAATACTACCCCCTACATAATGTATAAAAACCTTATCTGGAATATTAGCAGAAGAATCTCCAATCTTTCCTTGAATAAGAAAGTATTTGGTAATGCAATCCACTATGGCAATAAAGTTTTACTAACAGTTCAAAGGGATAAGTGACCTACATACATACATGCATGCATACATACATACATACATACATACATACATACATACATACATACATACATACGCTTTCGGTGCGAATGGTCTTTTTTTATACGGCGCAGTTTTTTACAATCCTATAAATAATAATAATGGTATTTTTATATAAGCTTAAAGCCTATGGCGATTGCCGTACAATGATTAAGGAAAATAGTCTAATAAAGGGGCATGAAAGCCCTCGACAGAAAAAAGAAGGGTTTCGAGGGCTAATATGCCCCTTTATTAGACTATTTTCCTTAGTCATTGTACGGTGATCGCCATAAGCTTTAAGCTTATATAATATACATACATACATACATACATACATACATACATACATACATACATACATACATATATACATACATACATACATACATACATACATACATAAATGATACAAAATAGAATGAACACTTTAATGAAATAAAAAATGTCGTTCGTTCCATTTCTTGTCGTGTATATATTTATATAAACTCTACGGTTACTATGGAATTCCTGATGCATATTCAGTAGCAAGAGCATTTCTACTGTATAATAACTATGGGCGAGCTTCGCATAGCATACTACAAGGTTTTATTTGAATCATATTTACATACATACATACATACATGCATACCTTACTCCTTCTCCAACAAATGAAAAAACAGACAACGTAGTTTCATGTGGTTCACGTATTCCTTTTCACTCAACGTAAGATCTAATATAGCAAAATAATTCCTAACTTTAATAAGCAGATACTTTCCTCCTGACCATAGTTATAGTAATATTTTTTTACTTTTTACATACACAACTTTAAAATTAGTTACAGTTGCACTATAAAATGAAAAACATATCACCTACCATCAAAATCTACCTACAACACCAAAGATATATATTCCCTGTTATAATTTAACACATGCTTACTACATAAAAACTAGAATACGGATGCAAAAATCTATGAGTAAGAGGCGCCTCAACAGAACACACCCCAGTGGCACTCCGTATGTATGCATGTATGTATGCATGTATGTATGCATGTATGTATGTATGTATGTACGTACGCTTGCATGTATGTATGCATGTATGTATTATGCATGCATGCATGCATGCATGTATGTATGTATGTATGTATGTATGTATGTGTTGGGTACGAGAAATTTTAAATTTATAACAAAGGAACAGATCTGATATTTATTTTCTCAAGAATGCTAAATTAGTTTGTTAATTTCTTTTCCTTGTTAACCACACTCTCAGTATTTTCTTTTGTTTACAAATTCGCACATTGAAAATTCACATTAAGCATTGTTGAAGTAATTGACGTTGCATTCCATAATTTGTCATTA
Source organism: Octopus bimaculoides (assembly GCF_001194135.2). Classification (NCBI taxonomy): domain Eukaryota; kingdom Metazoa; phylum Mollusca; class Cephalopoda; order Octopoda; family Octopodidae; genus Octopus; species Octopus bimaculoides. Next base: position 137,475,922 of record NC_068984.1, on the reverse strand, counting down.
AGCAACTATTCGATGTAGGTGGAAAAATAACGTGTACTTCGACAAAGATATTCAACGACGTATTCAGCTGACGCAAAGTTGTTTTTTGAAATGTTGCTTCTATAAAGCAACGATTAACATTTCAAAATATATCTTCGTCTTTCGTAACAACATACAGTTATTACAATATAGATTGCGTCATGAAAACTGGTTTGCCTATTCATGGCTAGGGAATAGTTTACCTGTAATCAAACATGTAGGACGGTACTACTGTGACTAATACAAACACGTTTTTATCTTTTTCCTTGCAATGACAATGATAGACTGTGGGTATGTTGGGGCATCGGCTTGAAGAATTTTAGTCGAACTTAGTGGTACTTATTCTATCAGACACGTTTACCGATCTGTAAAGGGAGACAAATACATACACATACACGTACGTACATACATACATTCATACATGCACGCACACACACACACAGACACACACACACACACACACACATATATATAT
>NC_068984.1:137471308-137473901 GCF_001194135.2 Octopus bimaculoides | reverse complement strand
TGTGTGTGTGTGTGTGTGTGTGTGTGTGTGTGTGTGTGTGTGTGTGTGTGTGTGTGTGTGTGTGTGTGTTTCTGTTGTTTTTGTTTCACCTCCACCACCACTGCCTGACAACCGGCGTTGCCCTATTTTTTTATTTATTTTTTTTTACATCTCCGTAACATAGCGGCTCAGCAAAACAGATTGATAAGTTTATGCTAAAGCACATGTAGTGGGGTTGATTTGTTCCACTAAACCGTTCAAGCTAGGCCTCCAGTATGGCCGTAACAATGACTAAAACAAATAAAACATTAAAAAAATGGAAGATATTGCTCATTCTATAATAGTTAATAGAACTACAAGTAGTCAGATCGTTGAGATGCCATTATCACTGTCCAATAATATGGCTCTTTTACTCATTTCAAAATCACTTCATGTCAGTTTTTCAATGGCCACTTCATTACATATGTTAAAACAAACTTAAGTATTTCATTAGCTTGTTTTTGCCTTAATGTTTGAAAAAAGAAGCACAAATTTCTATCGAGTTATTATGAAATATCGTACAGCTGTTTAAATATTTAAAGTCCTTCAAACGATGTTAGACACTAGAACACTTCCATTGTTAACACATACACACACACACACATATATATATATATATATATATATATATATATATATATATTGTGTGTGTGTGTGTGTGTGTGTGTGTGTGTGTATGTGTGTGTGTACAACCATTAACTGGTATTCCGTCGGTTACGACGACAAGAGTTCCAGTTGATCCGATCAACGTAAAAGCCTGCTCGTGAAATCAACGTAGTTCTCAAGAAGATACAGCGGACACAGAAAGTGTCGAGGCTGGTCCTTTTAATTACAGGTACAATTCATTTTAGGCACCTGAATGAACTGGAACAACGTGAAATAAAGTATCTTGCTCAATGACACATCCTACTATCGGAAAACGAACTTACGACCTTACGATAGTTTGCCGAAAACCCTAATCACTACGCCACGCGCGCTTCTTTTATATATATATATATATGTATATATATATATATTCACAGCGCGTGGCGTAGTGTATATACGTATATTAAAGATTGTTTGGTATGGTATATATCGCTAAATGTATATGTAATCTAGCGTGAACATTTTTATAAACTGATATGATATACCTTTTAGTTTATTAATTTATTAATATTTTACAGCTAATTATTTACCCTGGGTATTCAGGCCTTTTTTCTTCTTTATAAGCTATTTTTTTAATTTTTATAATAATATGATTTTAAACCGCAATTGTTATTTCATGCAACCGGTTATTGAAAAGACCGTTAATTGAAAGGACCAATGAAACAAAACCATTTTCAAATGTGTATCTTTCAAAGTAATTGTATTTCTGCATATATCTTCATCTTGCTCCATTCTAAACAAAACTGCCCGACGAACGGGAACGTGAAACTCTCAGTAACAGTTTTTGTGATATTTTTGCTGTTTTTTAATAAAGTATATATATGGTTTAAAGCTATCTTCAGCCGCAAACATTGCTAGTCCAAAGATTACATCACAGAAGAAAAAGAAAAAGTACACTTAGTATTACCCATTATAATAGGTTTATCTCTTTAAAAAGGTATATCTGCATAAAGGTTCGTTGGATTTCGAAAATTTGCCCATACTGTACCACAATTCAGCATAGAGTGAATGTTAAATAGATTGGATTGAGTTTATATTTAACTAGCGTGTATAAGATTGTTGTTGGCACTCCGTCGCTTACGACTTCGAGAGTTCCAGTTGACCCGATCAATGGAACATCTTGCCCGTGAAATTAACGTGCAAGTGGCTGAGCACTCCACAGACACCTGTACCCTTAACGTAGTTCTTGGGGATATTCAGCCTGACACAGAGTGTGACAAGTCTGACCCTTTGAATTACAGGCACAACAGAAACAGGAAGTAAGAGTGAGAGAAAGTTGTGGTGGAAGAGTACAGCAGGGTTGGCCACCACCCGCTGCCGGAGACTCGTGGAGCTTTAGGTGTTTTCGCTCAATAAACACTCACAACGCCCGGTCTGGGAATCGAAACCGCGATTCTATGACCGCGAGTCCGCTGCCCTAACTACTGGGCCATTTCGCCTCCACTGCGTGTATAAAATAGAAAGAGAAGATCAAGGGTAAAAAATAAAGTAAAAAATAAAAAATAAACTATAAAAGTAATAGAAGTCAAACCGGAGATTAATGAAAGCAAATATAAGGATAATAAAGGTAGATACATAAATAAATAAGATTTAGCAAAATTGGAATAAAGTAACAAAAGAAATAAAAGAAATAAAAACATAAAGTGGAATAAGAGATAAAGAGATAAAATACTATAGAATTGAGAACAGGATATTGCTTTGAATGAGATTGTATTGGTCATAAATAATTTCCTAGCTAAACCACTCGTTGAAATATAGATTAAGGTTGTAATTTGATATCGTTGTGATGAGTGGTCAGTTTACCCGAACACACCACTAAAAATTCCTAGCTTTATAAACTTATCTATTACATGGATACATACACACACACACAAACACACACAGACATATATATATATATATACACACACACACACACACATACACACAC
>NC_068984.1:137467776-137471208 GCF_001194135.2 Octopus bimaculoides | reverse complement strand
TACATATATATATACATATATATATACATATATATATATATACATATAGAGATAGATAGATACATATATAGATAGATAGATATAGATATAGATATACATACATATATATGTATGTACGTATATGTATATATATGTATATAATTCATAAGCGTATGTACACGCATATATATATATATATATATATATGTATGTATGTATGTATGTATGTATGTATGTATGTATGTATGTAAGTATATATAAGACAAGTTTCTACAGCTTCTTTGAACCAAATTCACCACTCACAAAGCACTGGTTGACCCGAGGCTATAGTAGAAGAGACTATTCCAAAGTTACACCTGAAATTATGTGGTTGTAAAGCGAGCATCTTGACAATACAGCTATGCCTGCACCAGTATGTATTTTACTTAAAAAACAAAAAACGCAAGAAGAAATCACGAACGGCCTCTACTAAAAACGCAGGAAAACAAACGTGAATAAGCAGAACAAGAGGAGACACATGGGACAGAGAGTCACTAATGAGGCTTCTTTCACAAAATGTATAAACTAAAGTGAGGATCAAATAAATAGTGCGTGTGTTTAATTGGCAAAAGAAAACCATCCCCACGTATAACAATGATTAGTGTAACGTTAAAGGTTTAACTAGAGATCAACTAAGTATAGCTGGAGATAAAAAAAACTACACCAATAGTAAATAAATCTGCAGTTGTCGAGTAATGCATTCTAGTTTTTAACGTCAATAAACACACCTTACTTTATCGCGACGCTGCAAGTAATTTTGAATACACAAGGAAAGGCAACCGGATACCGGATATTTTGTTATTAGCTGCATGTCGCTCTGCTAGTAAAAGATATTTTCTTATTTCAAAATAACGTTTCCTTATATGCTCTCTTAAAATTGCAGTCGTTTTACTTTTTCCGCTAGTTATGAGCATGTGCTTCCGTGTGTGTGTGTATATATATATATATATATATATATATGTGTGTGTGTGTGTGTGTGTGTGTGTGTGTGTGTGTGTGTGTGTGTGTGTATATATATATATATATATATATAGAGAGAGAGAGAGAGAGAGAGAGAGTGAGAGAGACACACACACACACACACAGACATTTGTGTGTGTATGTATAAGGTATGAGAGGTATTGGTATCCAGAAGACCCAAGGTGACACTTAATGCTACGTAAGTGCTATAGAAGGACCGTAGTTAAACTTTCGATTCGATGATGGTACGAGTGAGGACTCTAATGCGGGTCTTGTATGATCAGGTACATGTTAAATAAAAATGAGACAACAAAGTCAAGGCTGTGTGGAATTTTCAGAACATTTCTCTTTATAAATGTCCTGAAAAGTTCACACAACCTTGGCTTTGTTGTCTCATTTTATTTAATACACACACACACAAACACACACACACACACACACATACAGAGTTATGGCTGTGTATTAAGTTTGTTTGCAAATAACATTGTTCAAGGTTCAGTCCATTCCTCGACCAAGTCTCTTCTGATTCTGTGAGTAGATTTGATACGCAAAATCTAGAAGCTCGTCACGTGTGTGTGTGTGTGTGTGTGTCTTTGTGTTTGTCTTCCATCACACCTTGACGACCGATGTTGGTTTGTTCACGTCTCCGTAAATTAGCGATTACGCTAAGAGACTGATAGAATAAGTACCAGGCTTAGCAAAATTAAAATAAGTTCTGAGATCGATTCGTTAGACAAAAACCCTTCAAGGCGAAGCCGTACCGTGGCCACAGCCCAAAGACAGAAACGAGTAAAAGAAGATAAATGAGATAACAACTAGCAGGGCTTGGGGTCTGACGATACGCCATAAAGTTAAACTCTTTGTGGACGGGAACTCCAGGGTAACCCCATAAAAAGGAATTTCCGAAACACTATGGCAGAATTTACGAAAAAAACAACAGACGAGGACAGGTGGTGTAAACAACAAAAGGATGTATTAGTTTAACGCTCGGGAATAGAGAAAGTCTTTAACGTTTCGAGCTACGCTCTTCAACAGAAAGAAATAAAGAGAAAAACAAGGAGAAAAAAAATTTTAATGTAGTGGTCAGCGATCTATCATGGTGACTGCCGGACAGAAAGTTCACACAGGAGAGCTAAGAAAAAGGGGAGACAACAAAGGGAAAAGAAGCGGTGAACCCAAATACGAGAAGCTGTGTGTGTGTGAGAGAGAATGCTGGTGATCTGGCTTCTTTCAGTTTCCGTCTACGAAATCCACTCACAAGGCTTCGTTCGTCCGAATCTGTAGTGCCACGGAGTAGGACTGAACTCGGAACCATGTGGTTGGGAATCAAACTTCGTACCACAAAGCCACGCCCGCGCTTATAAACCACCAAGGTTTTTATTTTCTTTCCGTTTGGTTCTTTGGGTGGGGTTCATTTGTTTCTGCATCGCTCCAACCTTCGCTCCAACCTTCGCTCCAACCTTCGCTCCAACCTTCGCTCCAACCTTCGCTCCAACCTTCGCTCCAACCTTCACCTGCCTTCCTCCTCCCCCACCACCACCACAATAGAAGCGAGTGCTTCAGCATCCCTCACTAATGAAATCAAGAACTAATCCATATCCTTCACCATTTCTTCAGCTTCAACTGGCGATGTTTATAGAAACAACAGATTCAGGGATCTGCTATCATTGTGTCTGGTTCTGCCACTCTTTACCGCTTTCTTTCTGACTTTTTCGATCTTCGGCGCAGAAGACCCACGAGTGGATCTTGCAACAGAAAGTGTAACAGCTGGGTTTTTGTTGCTGCACCTATAACGATATAGGTTCCGAAAATGTTCTCTTTACCCTTCAGGACTTGCAAATTCATGTTAACCATTCCCGACTAATTATCAATCTCTCACCACCTCCGCTTTACCACCTGGTCTTATTGAGCTATTGCGATAGCAAGATAGTACAATATCTACTCGTACATATGTTATATACCGCATTATCTATGCTTGAAGTTTAGCCTCTATGGCAGCCTTAAGAATCGGGAAGGAACAACATTATGTCTTACTTTGGTCCATGGACACAATATCTTTCCACACATCGCCCATAGCTTCCTTCACATCGTACTTTAAGGACATAAAGAAAGTCCTCTCCTCTCTCCAAAGCTATGACTTGTTATTGTCGTTAAATAAGTCACTAAACTTATTCTCAACGCTATCATTGTTCATTTAGTTTCTTGTTTCAGTCATTGCACAGCAGTCATGTTGGAGTACAGCCTTGAGAAACTTATGCTGAGCATGTCGAACCTAGTACATAGTTTGAACCTCTTTCTGTCTGCCAAACTGAAAAGAAACGGGACACAAAAGCAACATGAAAGCTGACGCAGAGCCAGACACGTAAACATACACACGGGCACGCACGCACACAGACGCACATTATATGTGAGGGTGGCTATGTGTATACATACATATTATATATATATATATAT
>NC_068984.1:137466606-137467448 GCF_001194135.2 Octopus bimaculoides | reverse complement strand
AGGGCAGCGGACTCGTGGTCATAGGATCACGGTTTCGATTCCCAGACCGGGCGTTGTGAGTGTTTATTGAGCGAAAACACCTAAAGCTCCACGAGGCTCCGGCAGGAGATGGTTGCGAACCCTGCTGTACTCTTTCACCACAACTTTCTCTCACTCTTACTTCCTGTTTCTGTTGTGCCTGTAATTCAAAGGGCCAGCCTTGTTACACTGTGTCACGCTGAATATCCCCGAGAACAACGTTAAGGGTACACGTGTCTGTGGAGTGCTCAGCCACTTGCACGTTAATTTCACGAGCAAGCTGTTCCGTCGATCGGATCAACTGGAACCCTCGACGTCGTAAGCGACGGAGTGAAGAACATCTGTATATTTTATTTAAAAACTACTCGTTGGAAATTAACGAAATTTCCACAGAACGATGGTGACTGTTATATCTGCGTGGTGTGTAAAGCACGCAAGGTGTTGCACAAGTGTAAACAAACTGCGGCCGTTTGCATGATTTCCACGAACTTTCAGTGTTCCTAAGTATTGACAAGTGATCTGGTAATCGTGTAATTATGAGTAGTAAATGTGACTTAACTGCCCCAGAGAAATCTGTTATTACTTCTGAACTTGCAAAAGATATACCAACATTAGAAATGTCTAAAATAATTGGAAGATATCACAAAACTGGGGGGGGGGAATGTTACAGCTCCTACGCAGATACGTAAGAGAGCCGACAAGCGTCAATCGAGGGCTGTTTCTCAACGTTCTCCGTCACGAATTAAGCGTAAAGTTGTAAAGAAGGTAGACCTTACAAGTGGAGAACTTTTCAAGCGCATTGGCGAAACAACTGTGTCTAGATC
>NC_068984.1:137462015-137465554 GCF_001194135.2 Octopus bimaculoides | reverse complement strand
ATATAATGACGAAACCCCTTTGGTGTTATATATATATATATAACACCCAAGGGGGTTTCTTCATAATACTTAGCCCGATTACAAGTTTGAGTTTGAAATTAAAAAATAAGGGAAAAGAGGCGTAGAATACACATTTTTTTTTTCGTCCATCTTATTATGAAACTCTTGAAATTTCTAGTCTGTGGTAATCATGAATAGCACCATTTCATTCTTATCACAGGCTTCCGTTCAGCTTATGTCGGCCAATTTCACTTATTATGGCATTGGTCAACACCAAGTTGTAATAAGAGACTCTTGCCCCAAATGTGTCACAATAGGACGGCACCTCAATCCACTTGGTGGCGTAGGAAACAACTTAACCAAGCAACCATTCCTATGCCCCTCGTTTTCTCCCATTTAAATCGTATATGTCTTGACAACAAAGTATTCTTGTTCGTGTTCTTTCTTATTTTGCTTGCAATGCAATCGTCAACATTTTCTTTTGAGGGCCATTACTTTGTAAACATGTTTTGTCAAAAGCAGGCAGATCAAAACATAGACAAAGTTACTCGCCTTTTCTTATCGTGTTTCTATGCAATACACCGCCCCCCACCCCCCACCCCCCAAAAAAACATCCAATTGTCGAAAAACAAAATTCAAATATAGGATTGACAGGTAAAACAGGTCTTACCACAACGAGACATAACAACAACAACAACAATAATAATAATAATAATAATAATAATAATAATAATAATAATAATAATAATAATAATAATAATAATAATAATGATAATAATAATGGTTTTAAATTTTTCCCGAAAGGCAATGTTTTTTTTGGGGGGGGGGGGACTAGTCAATTACATCGACCCCATTGTCCAACTGGTACTTATTCTACTGGCCCAGAAAGTATGAAAGGCAAAGTCGACTTCACAGGAATTTGAACTCGCTATGCATTTCGCCCGGCGTGCTAACGATTCTGCCAGCTTGCCTCTTTATATAATAATAATCCTTTCTACTATAGGCACAAGGCCTGGATTTTGTGGCGAGGGGGATTGTCAATCACATGGGTTAAAGAAAGATGATGGGGCAATCTATATGTTGGACTCGATTAATAGATCCGTTCTCCACGCGAAAACACCTTGCGAGCTTTAGGTGCAGAACGGTTTCATCGCTTCCCGCGCATCTCGAACCGGTTTGACTGACAGCCCTTTCGTGTCTGTAGAATTTATTTCGAACCGTTAATGTCATTCAGTTTCACTACCTGGTCAAGGGTTTATGGAAGTTATCCATTGCCCCGGCCAAAAATACCTCCGAAACAGACTGAACGGGGCATTTTCTTTAACGACCATATTTTTCTCTTGCCCGCTTCCAGTTTCCCAATGATTGTTAACGTGTAACCTGTGCTGACCACGTTGGCAGCCAGGCAGAAAGCTGTGGGTATATGACAACATTTCAGATGGTTGGCGCCCAGGAAGTTATTAGACGAACGAATTAAATATCTTTTGTGGTAGGGTTTTAGGAAACAGAAATAGCCTTCACCGTCACGACTATTGTAGTGTTAATTTTATTTAGCAAACATTAAGATATGAAATTATTCCCGTCCCCATCTCATATCCTCTGCCATTCTGTTAATAAACAAATACACATTGTGAGCTGCTGAATTATGTAAATAACTTAAACGTTCATGCTATCCAGGATATACCCGATATTTGCGTAACTAGTACACAAAATAACAAATAATGTCTAACTGATAAAAGCTCTTAAAACCCGTAAGAAATAATCACATATAAAGTATATATACGCATTGTTTTCATAACGTATATAGACGCTCTCAAACTATATAAAATACATTAATTTGCTTGCTTTTTTTCTTCAGCACGTACGCTCGTATCAGTCTGATTTGAAGAAGTCTTCAAAGAGAACGATGGAACACAGCATTCACTTTTTTCTGGTGCTTCTCAGCGTATTATCTCAGTCGTTGCCAATTGGTGAGTATAAAATATTTTATATCATAATTTACAATATGCAGCTCGATAACCATTGCAGCCAAAATATACTTTAAGTTAAGAAACTACAAAGCTTTTACAACAGAATCAACATACGTGTTGACGGCCAAGTGTTACAGGCTGTATTCTCGAAACGCATGGGAAATGCATGGTTCACATACTATTTTAAATAAATCCAAGATTAAAATTATCGACTTTAATGAAATTTTTAATTTCTTCACCAAGAATAAATGTGAGGATGACCCATTAACTGTCTCACTTCTTTTTACTTCAACTGACTCAACCCCAAAAATTAATTGATTCATTCGTCTAACTTTCTTTAAGAACTATATTGATGTATAATATGTATAATATAAATTCATTTGTGAAGTGAAGTAGAAAATAAATATTTTCACTTTGTGACTATCCTAACTTATTTGAAAAATTATATCCTCTATAGGATTCTAACAACGGCTTTGATAACAAATATTTACCAACAGATTTTCTAATTTATAATTTCTCTCGAGTGTTCCGTCAACTTTTATTCCTAGATTCCGAAAGCACAACGAGGCAACAAAGTCACAATTGAATTTTTGAAAGGCCAGGATGAGCAAGTACTATTCGATTCCAAGCAGTTGCATGCAACCTTTCAGCTTCTCTGTGCTGGTCTGTTTTGGGTTAACGATGGGTTGGAGGCATTGGTGGACTTCAAAACCTACCTCGGTGGCCTACTGCAACAGTTAGCAGAAAATGGGAGGTGCTGCAAAAAGCCGATAACAGCAATAAAGTTTCAGGAGATGAGCGGTTGTATTAGGGCAAATCATGCTATACGTGCTCGGCAGCGTCTTCACAGACGTCTGCCGCAACTGGTAACAGAATGGGAGAATTTCCAGTTCTATGAGACAAGAAGAAGGTTAATGGTGCCGAGAAAGGGTGTGATAAAAGGGGCAATAATCGACAATTGTCGGCTCATAATTTTGTTGAATGCAGATTTTAATATTTTGGTCTCATCAATTTCGATCAGTCGAAGGCTTTCGATAGTCGGTAACTATCCTCAGAGCAGCCTGTTTTGGTCCTGTTTACAAACGCTGTACCGTACCAATGTACAGCGGCATCTGATCAGTGTCAGGATGTTCTCTCTCACATTTTTGTTTCAGCTAAACATTATGTTAGCATATAACTCTGCATGTTATCATGATTTTCCGGTATTATCGCATTAAGACTCCTATTTTCAATTCAGTGAGGTGATAGTTCAGTTTTGTACGTTACGTTCTCGCACAACTTTCGATTCAAATATTCGGTTGCTACACAAATATTGGTGCACAAAGATATGTCGTCTGAATGCATTTTTAATTTTCAAACACACCCCAACCTTTGCAAAGTGATGATCTTCTGTGACATGTTTCAACAAATGCAGCGATATATATATGTATATAAATATATATAATGATAATAATATTAGGGATAAAAATCCATGGATTTTCATGGATGAGTTCATGAACTTTGGTTCTTTTCTCTAAATTATATATTTATGTTATATATATATATATATATATATATATATATATATAT
>NC_068984.1:137457700-137459095 GCF_001194135.2 Octopus bimaculoides | reverse complement strand
ACTTGTTATATTTCTTTTCATTATGTGTTTTTGGTAATTTCTGGTGGGGAGGCTTTGGTCTTGTGCAGCAATTAAAAATCCTTCAGTCTCTGCTTTGAGTCCTGAGTTTCTCAGCCATTGCTGGGATTTTTCTCTGTCTATTTCTTTCGCATTTAGTTTAGCCCAGTATTTACCATGTAGGGGCTTTTCTTGCCATCGTTTTATCATGGTCCGTTGCTGTTCTAGTTTTAGTTTGGATTTCATTTGTTTTATAGCTTTTGTTGTTTCTTCTTCTTCTTCTTCGTATTTGTTAGGTAGATTGATTTCTTGTTTGTATTTGTCAGCTTCCTTAAATACTGAAAACAGTTTTTTGTTTTGCTCGTGTTTTGTGGCTATTTGTATTAGTTTCCCTTGCTTCTGGAGTAGTTTTATTATTATTATTATTATTATTATTATTTTAATCTGCGGCAAATCTAAATAATTGATAATAACAACAATAATAACATCAGTGGCAGCAGACGATATTCGCATTAAACAGCTATACAATAAATATATAATTATATTAGAGGGTATACGAAACACCAGTTTGCTAGAAAGTGGAAGTAAAACCCTCCAACTTAACGACCAATCTCACTGAAAATATGCAACGGACCAACAGAAATCGGGCAAACGAGCGGCATTTAACATATTTATTTCAGCTAAAATGCCGTCTGTTACATCATTCAACGTCTTTTTAGTTGAAATGGTATTTTAAATTCCTCTCGCTTGCCCGATTTCTGTTGGTCCGTTGCATAATTTCAGTGAGATTGGTGGTTAAGTTGGAGGGTTTTACTTCCACTTTCTAGCGAGCTGGTGGTTTGTAGGGGGGTCGGTGTGGGTGTGTGGGTGTGCGTGTGTGTGTTTGTATGTGTTTATAAGTGTCTTCTACTACAGTCGTACGCCGACCAAAGTCCTGTGAGTCGATTTCGGTGACGGAAACTGAAAGAATCCTGTTGTGTGTGTGTGTGCGTGCGCGTTTATGTCTGTGTTTGTCCACCATCACTGCTTGACAATCGGTGTTCGTGTGTCTATGTCCCCGTAACTTACCGGTTCAGCAAAAGAGAGTGACAGAATAAATACTAGGCTTCAAAAAGTCCTGAGATCGACTTGCTCGACGAAAACCCTTCACGGTTGTGACCCAGCGTGGCCGCAGTCAAATGAGTGAACCAAGTAAAAGAAAAAAATAAAAGACATGCATGTGTGTGTGTGTGTGTATTTATATATATTCATTGTTCCGTTTTCCTGTCTTGTTTTCTGTCCGCCACTACATTCGTCCACGTTACAAATTTAATTTGTGGCCCGTGGGAAGAGCCATTCTAACAATGCGTCCTGCCCTAACTCTTCGAAACATATATATATATGTATGTGTGTGTATAT
>NC_068984.1:137453702-137456962 GCF_001194135.2 Octopus bimaculoides | reverse complement strand
ATATATATATATATATATATATATATATATATACATACATATATATACACACACACATATACACATATATAGACATGTATATGCAAACATACGTATATATAATGCGAAATTCTCGCATTATACTAAAACTACATTTTCATATTTTAAACCAGTTACCTAATAGGTTTCCGGTAATAATTCTTAGCTTCTATTTATCCATTCTCTTTAACGTAGTTTAGTGTACTATTTAAATCTTTACGCTTTTTCATATATTTGTTAGCAATGTTCAATAAACAATGAAATATTTGATAGTCCGATGTTTGACCTTCGAGCTTTCTGTCTACGATTTCTTTTATATCTTTCTTATACGTCTTTCTTTATATTATTTGGTTTATTGTTCTATATTTTATATAAGTATATAAACGTACGTCAGTGTGTGTGTGTGTGTGTGTGTGTGTGTGTGTGTGTATGTGTATGTGTGTGTGTGCATATATATATGATCATCATCATCATTTAACGTCCGCTTTCCATGCTAGCATGGGTTGGACGATTTGACTGAGGACTGGTGAACCAGATGGCTACACTAGGCTCCAATCTGATTTAGCAGAGTTTCTACATCTGGATGCCCTTCCTAACGCCAACCACACCGAGAGTGTAGTGGTTGCTTTTACGTGCCACCGGCACGAAGGCTAGTCAGCCGGTACTGGCAACGGCCACGCTCAAAATGGTGCATTTTACGTGCCACCTGAACAGGAGTCAGTCCAGCGGCACTGGCAACGACCTCGCTCGAATGTTTTTTCACGTGCCACCGGCACAAGCGCCAGTAAGGCGACGCTCAAATGGTGCTATTTACATGCCACTGGCACGGAAGCCAGACAGCTGCTCTAGCAATGATCACGCTCGGACTGTGCTCTTAGCGCTCCACTGGTACAGGTGCCATCACGATTTCGATTTCACTTTCCCCAACAGGTCTTCGCAAGCAGAGTTTAGTGTCCAATGAAGGAGAGGTTGCCATGGGTGCCAGTCGTCGAATTTGGTTCGATTTTGATTTCACTTGCCTCAACAGGTTTTCGCAAGCGGAGTTTAGTGTCCAATGAAGGAAAGGTACGCATAAGTGGGCTGGCTACACCCCTGGCAGAGGCCATATATATAATAGTTCAAAGAAAGCACAGAATACACATAGAATATTCAGTTTTTTAATAATTGCGCAGTCATATTTAGTTCTCTTTTTTTTGCCTACGTGACGTTTCAGCTATTTGTTTGTCTCCATACTTGCACCTTGAAGTGCGTTATGATGTAATAAATAAACAATGGCTTCTTCTGGGCATAAACCATAAACATTAATACATAAACACACGAACGATAACTAGAATTAACAATCGATAGTAGCGCAAAACTAGTGTCCCTTGGACAGCATATCCCCATAAAAAAATTATTTTTAGAAATTTTTTTGAAACAGGCCTGTGTGTGTGTGCCCCTTCCCCACATTCTCACCTCAAACCTACACTCCACCCTCGCATCCCCACAGCCCAACACCGCCACACCATACCACACACTACCACACTACATCATGTCACACCACACCACACGTCACCACACCACATCACACCAGCCCGCACACACTAGCACTGACCACTTCCCAGCACCCACACCATCATCCACACACCCACACATTACAGACGCGCACACACACACACGCACACATCCAGACGTCAAAGTCTCCAGCCCCTATCTACACGCACATACTTACACACTCTCACGTACAGACGCATGCGCACCTTCGTTTTGGGATCACCAATACTTTATTATCTCCCCTTCTTCCTAGCTCTCCTGTCTCACTACCTTTGTCCAGCCAGCCGTCATCATTGACCGCTAGCTCCAAAAAGGATTGGAGGCCCAAACTTCCGAGCTCTTTTACAGAGCTTTAAAAACTGAATGACTGCTGCAATAAGTGTGTGAATCTGAGAAGGGGATATATTGAATAAATTCATACTTAAATGATCCTCCTGTATTTTCCTTTACTCAAAGCCGAGAACTTTTCAGTACCCCCTCGCATATATCTGTATGTGTGTGCATGTGTATGTATGTATGTATGTATGTATGTATGTATGTATGCATGTATGTGTGCACGTGTATGTATGTATGTATGTATGTATATTCTTCGCAGACACCTACACACACGCATAAACACCGATATCACTTGTCCATTTATGGCTCCATATCAATACATTTAGGCACCAACTCACGTTTTCATAAGTGGATCACATGACTCATTTCCTCTTACTCTTTTATTATTAATTTCTCGAAAACAAACTGCATGAGTCTAATGAATAATGCATGGCTCAGGCTTTGTGTTTTTTAAAAAATACTCGTTATTAATTCACAGACCTGTTGATATAAACGCCAGTAAGTGCAAACATGGCTATGTGATTAAGAAGCTCGCTTTGCAGCTACGAGTTTTCGATCTCTGTGCCAGTGTGTAGCACTTTGGTCATGTGTCTTTTACTATAACCCGGGCCGACTAATGCCTCGTAAAGGCATTAGTGGAAACTGTCATATATGTGGAAACTGTCATATATGTGGAAACTGTCATATATGTACGTGGAGGGGCGTATGTGCGTGCGTGCGTGCGTGCGTGCGTGCGTGCGTGCGTGCGTGCGTGCATGTTGCCTGCGTGTTACGCGTGTGTGCGTGGGGAGGGCGTGTGTGTCTTTGTGCTTGTACTCCCTACAGCTAGACAACATGTTTTGATTTATTCACGTTCCCGTAACTTAGAAGTTCGACAAAAGACACCGATAGAATGCTTTAAAAAAGTAAGACTGAAGTTTATTTGTCCCACTAAACCTTCTGTGTGGTACCCCAGCATGGCCGTAGCTCCATAGGGAACAAGCCAGTCATTGTGTTTTGTCATGGAGAAAATTTCTCGCTGTTGACAAATGGTGTGGCTACACCTAGATCAGTTAACAGATTGTAAGATGCTAGCATTTCGGAGTAGTGTCTCCTTTTCGTTCAGACACCAGGCACGTTTGCTTGTGCTTCATGCATATTTGGACTGGCGATAACTTTTTTACTCTTTTACTTGTTTCAGTCATTTGACTGTGGCCATGCTGGAGCACCGCCTTTAGTCGAGCAAATAGACCCCATGACTTATTCTTTTAAGCCTAGTACTTATTCTATCGGTCTCTTTTGCCGAACCGCTAAGTTACGGGGACGTAAACACACCAGCATCGGTTGTCAAGCGATGCTGGGGGAACACACACACACATACATACACACACACA
>NC_068984.1:137450010-137453216 GCF_001194135.2 Octopus bimaculoides | reverse complement strand
GTGTCAACGACTGAGAAAGCTGGAAGAAAAGGAAGAAACGAAAAACAAGCTCCAAATAAAACCAAGTAATTTTATGATGTCATTTTTTGAACGACTTATTCTTTCATCAGTATTTGCCTTCATGAGAAATTAATGGAGTCCCACCCAACAGCGTTACAGGCGAGGATTTAACCATCCTATAGAAAACCAGATGAGTCTTTCAAACAGGCAGAAAACCTTTGCATATCAGGAAAAAAAAAAAACGAAACCACAGCACAACCAATATTAAATCTTATTCAGTATCACTGTTTTGATTCCAAGGAGTTTGAAAAATCATTTTAAAACAATAGTAGATACTTGTTATTGATAAAGCTCAAAGAAGCAGAAATACTTATTTATTTATACCATCAATGCCGCTCGACGATTTTCGCCTGCTGCTGCTATCTTTCTGTGTTTTCAACTCTATGCGTCTATAAGAGATGTTTTCTTAAGACGGTATTTCGTCTGTCTTTACGTTCTGAGTTCAAATTCCGCCGAGGTCGACTCTTTATTCAGGTGAAGATTCCACGTTGGCGTTATATATAGAATTGAGTGGTGGGTAAGAAAGATGACGTTCTCGGAGAAATCTAGGCGTCGACGAAAATCACTCGAATGGTCTGTCCCATGTGGATTTTTGGACTTGAGCCGAAGAATAATTTCCAGGAGACCCTTAACTGGCAGTGCTAACGAGAGGCATTGCCTTTTCGAGACAAACTCCATCGGCAAGGAAGAACCGTCAACCAGTCCCGTCTGAGATGCTATCAGAGTGACAAAATTGTTCTGCATGCACTCGTTTAATACCTGATCGTTGCTGGCCTGTGGAACTATATCGAACACTTACCGTCACGTGGGGCACCACATCAGGCCCAGGTTTAAACATGACCCTCTCCACAATATATTACATGGGACTAGGGTTGTTCTAAATATGTTCAACAAGCATAAACTTCTGTTATTTTCATTCCCAGGTTTATGGTACCGAAACTTTGGCTCTGACCTATGTAACAGGCTTTCTACCACATCGGCTTGAACTTTTTCAGATTTCCTTCCGTGGGCATGTTGCAGTCCCGACTAATCTTCAATGAAACACAGAAGTACTTCTCTGTTCTCTATTCCCTCTTCTCGACGAACTCATCTACCCAAGAATCCTTGTCTTTCAAGGCCTACCTTGAAAGACATTAAATCTAGTTCCCTCCAGTTACGCTGGCAAAAAAACGTTTTTGTTTTGGTTTGTGTGTGATCAACAACTGCCAAGTTTCCTGTTGTTGCGCTATTATTTCGTTAGCAGTGAAAGAGATCATGTAATTTTTTTTTAAAACTCTAGTGTTGTTACAATCGACATTTCTCAAGCTGACTTTATTCTTTATCTTCTTTTCAAACTCTATTTTTTCTCTTTTGTTCATATTTTTATAAATTGTTTTTTATTGAATGAAGGTTTGTTTTCTTTACAATCGTTTATGTACGCAAGGCTACGGTCTCAACCGTAAGATTCTCACTCCCCTAACATCATCGAAAACACTGTGCGTTGCATTTTTTTTTTTTCGAATGTTATCCCAACCAGAAATTTTTTAAATGACAAAAAAACGAAAATCCCTTATTTCACCCCACTCCACCTCACATCACTCCACACCAAAGTGGATGAGAAAACAGGAAATTTAACTCGAACTTCCGTTTAAAACAGTTTAAGGTAAACAAAAACAGTAGAACTCGCTTCACAAATAAAACCTAAACCCGAATAGCAAAACGAAACGAAATCAACAAATCCAAACAAGAATAATAGCCCTTTCTACTATAAGCACGAGACCTGAAATTTGGGGGATGGGAGGGCTAATCGATTGCAGTGACCCCAATGCTCAATTGGAATTTAATTTTATCGACCAGCAACGATGAAACATTAAGTCAACCTCGGCAAAACTTTAATTCAGAACACAAAGACAGGTGAAATACTGCTAGGCATTTTCTTCGGCGTGTTAACGATTCTTATTTCTTTATTGCCCACAATAGAGGGGACAAACAAGGACAGACAAAGGAATTAAGTCTATTACATCGACTCCCCAGTGCGTAACTGGTACTTAATTTATCGACCCCGAAAGGATGAAAGGTAAAGTCGACCTCGGCGGAATTTGAACTCAGAACGTAAAGACAGACGAAATACCACTAAGCATTTCGCCCGGCGTGCTAACGTTTCTTATTTCTTTATTGCCCACAAGGGGCTAAACATAGAGGGGACAAACAAGGACAAACAAAGGGGTTTATTCAATTACATCGACCTCCAGTTCGTAACTGGTACTTAATTCATCGACTCCGAAAGGATGAAAGGCAAAGTTGACCTCGGCGGAATTTGAACTCAGAATGTAACGGCAGACGAAATACTGCTAAGCATTTCGTCCGACGTGCTAACGTTTCTGCCAGCTCATCACATTAATAACAATAAAAATCCTTTCTACTATAGTCACAAGGCTTGAAATCTTAGGGAAGTGGGTAATTCGATTACATCGACCGCAGTGTGTAACTGGTATCTATCTAATCGACCCCTAAAGGATGAAAGGCAAAGTCGACCTCGGCGGAATTTGAACTCAGAACGTAAGGACGAACGAAACGCCGCTAAGCATTTCGCCCGGTGTACTAACGATTCTCTAGGCACAAGGCTCGAAATTTGGGGGGAAGGGGGCCAGTCGATTAGATCGAACCAGTACGCAACTGGTACTTAACTTTATCGACCCCGAAAGGATGAAAGGTAAAGTCGACCTAGGCGGAATTTGAACTCAGAACGTAAAGACAAACGAAATACCGCTAAGCATTTCGCCCGGCGCGCTAACGTTTCCGCCAGCTTGCCGCCTTAATAATCCTTTCTACTAAAGGCACAAGGCCTGAAATTATGGGGTAGGGGACTAGGCAATCACGTCGACCCCAATATTTCACTGGTACTTAATTTATCAACTCCGAAAGGCTAATAAAGCAATGTCGACCTCGGAAGAATTTGAACTCAGAACGTAAAGACGGACGAAATACCTCTAAACATTCTGTCCGACGTGGTAACTATTCCGCCAGCTCACCGCTTTGTAATTTATATATTGTATGATATAGCACGAGATAAACTATTCCTGGAAATGAAAACACGTAAAGGGTTTGCTCAATCCGGAGCTGTTGTTGGCACTCCGTCGCTTACGATGTCGAGGGTTCCAGTTGAT
>NC_068984.1:137448841-137450000 GCF_001194135.2 Octopus bimaculoides | reverse complement strand
CTAGGAATCGAAACCGCGATCCTGTGACCGCGAGTCCGCTGCCCTAACCAGTGGGCCATTGCGCCTCCACAAAATAGTCTAATAATTGGGTATATGAGGTCTCGCTGGAAAAAAAGTAGGTTTTCCCGTATGCGTGGGTTTCGAACTCACACCTCTTTGTTTTCGCGACAAGAATGCTAGCATTACACTATCGTAGAACCTCCCGTGGAGTAATCATGGAAATATACTCAATCTCTAGTGGTTCTTGAACCTGCAACTTGCAACAAGTATTTGAATAAGAATCAAATACTTCCATCAACCCATCCTCCCTTTCTGCATTGTTTCCAGAAAAACAAATGAAGTCAAATAAGCGTATAAGTAGACATGAATTGGCATGTTTCTTGTTGATAATAGAAAAACAAGTCTCCTTTAAGGATTGGTGCTGCCGGAAATTCAAAGGAGATTCTAGAACAACAAAGAAATATGCAAGAATTTTTTTATTGTTGTTTGGTTTAAGACTTGTTGACAAATAAGTGGATGTTTTGCTCTAGATGCTTATTGTTAAACATCTGAGAACGCTGATGTGCAAGAATTGATTGCAAGTTAGAGAGAACAATTTGCGATAGTTAATTCCATCGTTTTATATCATGAGTTTAAATACTGCTTGGTTGGGGTTTCATTGATCTGTTTTCACTCTAGAGCAGTGTTTCCCAACCTATTTTCTAGCGCCCCACTTTTTAATAACAAAAAATCTGGCGCCCGTTAACGGTTTTTTTTTTTTTTTAATATAGAAATGCGATTTTTAATTTAATTACCTGGCTGATAGGAGGCGCAATGACCCAGTGGTTAGGGTAGCGGACTCGCGGTCATAGGATCGCGGTTTCGATTCCCAGACCGGGCGTTGTGAGTGTTTATTGAGCGAAAACACCTAAAGCTCCACGAGGCTCCGGCAGGGGATGGTGGCGAACCCTGCTCTACTCTTTCACCACAACTTTCTCTCACTCTTACTTCCTGTTTCTGTTATGCCTGTAATTCAAAGGGCCAGTCTTGTCACACTGTGTCACGCTGAATATCCCCGAGAACTACGTTAAGGGTACACGTGTCTGTGGAGTGCTCAGCCACTTGCACGTTAATTTCACGAGCAGGCTGTTCCGTTGATCGGATCAACTGGAACCCTCGA
>NC_068984.1:137447497-137448831 GCF_001194135.2 Octopus bimaculoides | reverse complement strand
ACGGTTTTTTTTTTTTTTTAATATAGAAATGCGATTTTTAATTTAATTACCTGGCTGATAGGAGGCGCAATGACCCAGTGGTTAGGGTAGCGGACTCGCGGTCATAGGATCGCGGTTTCGATTCCCAGACCGGGCGTTGTGAG
Organism: Octopus bimaculoides; assembly: GCF_001194135.2. Taxonomy (NCBI): domain Eukaryota; kingdom Metazoa; phylum Mollusca; class Cephalopoda; order Octopoda; family Octopodidae; genus Octopus; species Octopus bimaculoides. Next base: position 137,448,688 of record NC_068984.1, on the reverse strand, counting down.
TGTTTATTGAGCGAAAACACCTAAAGCTCCACGAGGCTCCGGCAGGGGATGGTGGCGAACCCTGCTCTACTCTTTCACCACAACTTTCTCTCACTCTTACTTCCTGTTTCTGTTATGCCTGTAATTCAAAGGGCCAGTCTTGTCACACTGTGTCACGCTGAATATCCCCGAGAACTACGTTAAGGGTACACGTGTCTGTGGAGTGCTCAGCCACTTGCACGTTAATTTCACGAGCAGGCTGTTCCGTTGATCGGATCAACTGGAACCCTCGACGTCGTAAGCGACGCAGTGCCAACAACCTGGCTGATGGATACCTCGACTCATTTAGTGAGAACCCTCTGCCTGATGCATACGGCATAGATCCTTGATTTCAGGAAACAATTTCGTTAACTTCAGCCGTATATCGCCACGTTTTGTAACTTCAAGCCGGCTTCTCTTGGCATGCAGTAAATTGTCAACTGCACTGAATCCACATTCGACCAAATAAGACGAAGGAAAATGAATCAATAGTATTCTTGGACAACAGATATTGAAACAGAGAAACAAGCGCCAAACAAATGCAGATACCTCACTCGGTACACTGATTGGTCGTAGCTACGTCGGTTCCCATGGTTTAAGTATGAATATTCTCTTCTACTCTAGGCACAAGATCGACCCTAGTAGGCAACTGGTACTTAATTTATGGACTCCGAAAGGATAAAGGGTAAAGTCGACCTCGGCGGAATTTGCACTCAGAACATAAAGCCGAAAGAAATGCCGCTCGCATTTTGTCCGGCGCGGCAACGATTCTGCCAGCTCGCCACCTTTTCGCCGCATTAATAATAATAATAATAATAATCCTGTCTTTTTTACTCTAGGCACAACGCCCGAAATTTTTAGGGAAGGAGCCAGCCGATGAGATCGACCCAGTATGTTAACTGTTACATCACTTATTGACCCCGAAAAGATGAAAGGCAAATCAACCTAGGCGGAATTTGAACTCAGAACGCAGCGACGGGCGAAATACCGCTAAGCATTTCGTCCAGCGTGCTAACGATTCCGCCACTTAGCCACATTAATAATAATAATTATCTTTTCTACTATAGTCAGAAGGCTTGAAATTTACGGACCCCGAAAGGATGAACGGTAAAGTCAACCTCGGCGGAATTTGAACTCAGAACGTAGCGACGGGCGAAATACCGCTAACCATTC
>NC_068984.1:137446329-137447296 GCF_001194135.2 Octopus bimaculoides | reverse complement strand
AGGCGGAATTTGAACTCAGAACGCAGCGACGGGCGAAATACCGCTAAGCATTTCGTCCAGCGTGCTAACGATTCCGCCACTTAGCCACATTAATAATAATAATTATCTTTTCTACTATAGTCAGAAGGCTTGAAATTTACGGACCCCGAAAGGATGAACGGTAAAGTCAACCTCGGCGGAATTTGAACTCAGAACGTAGCGACGGGCGAAATACCGCTAACCATTCTGCCAGTTCGTCGGCCCCCATGTCTTTCTAATTAATACCAGACATAAGACAAAATAGATAATAATCATTAAATGGAATGCAGAAAAATAATATATGCAACCGCAATAGGACGCTTCGAGACACCTGCTTCCATGATTGGGATTTTAGAACAGGTTTACTCCTACGATAACACTGGGCGGAATACATACCGTCTGAATTAAGATTTTTGGAAAATTCCCAGGGTGTAATAACCACTGATTCTACTAAATATATTCAAGAATGTATATAGAAATATTCTGAAGAGTATATACATAACTTACACTCTACGGCATTTGACTATGCAAGCTATCAAATGTACAGATTAACATATATGTGTATAAATATACATATACGTGGTTACAACGACGAGGATTCACGTTGATCCGATGAAATTAACGTGCAAGTGGCTGAGCATTCCACAGACACGTGTACCCTTAACAGATTCAGCGTGACACAGAGTGTGACAAGGCAGGCCCTTTGAAATATAGGTACAACAGAAAGGGGAAGAAAGAGTGAGAGAAAGTTGTTGTGAAAGAATACAGCGGAGTTCACCACCACCCCCTGCCGGAACCTTGCGGTCAATAAACCCTCACAACGTGAATCGAAACCGTGATCCTATGACCGCGAGTCTGCTGCCCTAACCACTAGGCCATTGCACTTCCACGTACATATTCACACACACACACACACACATATATATATATATATATATATATATATATT
>NC_068984.1:137441887-137445562 GCF_001194135.2 Octopus bimaculoides | reverse complement strand
CTTCGACACCGTTATCTCCCCCTTTTCTTAGCTCTCCTGAAAAAAGAATTTCTAACTTCCGGTCAGTCATTGTTATGATCAGCCATTATTATGATTGACCGTTGACTGAACACTATTCAATTTTTTTTCTCCGTGTTTTTCTCCTTGTCTCCGTATTCTTTCTGTTGAAGAGCGTAGCTCGAAACGTCAATGACTTTCCGTATTCCCGAGCGTCATACTAATACATCCTTTTGTTATTTACACCACCTGTCCTCGTCTGTTGTTGTTTTTTCGTATATTCTCCCATATATATATATATACATATATATATATATAGTAAATCCCAAAAAGTAGAACAGGCACAAAAAGTCAACAACGTGGACGTGGTACGTGTGAAGTATTAGCTGACGCTCAGGGAAGGAAAGAAAGATTGTTTAACGTTTCATGCAGACGATCTTCTTTGGAAACGGAGAAAAGTCCAATAGAAGGGAAGATGGAGGAAGAAAATCGCATATGTACACACATATACACACACACGCACATACGTATATATATATATATATATATAAGACATACAATCGTATGTGTATATGTTTGGATATTTATAAGACATATATATGCATGCATACACGCACACACCACACACACATGCATACATTCATACATACATGCATACATACATACATGCATACATACATACATACATACATATGTACATACATACATACATATATGTTTGTGCGTGCGCGGTATTTGCGGAAAAAACACCACACACCATTTAGAAGTGCCGCGTTTTGCCAGGTCTTCCGGAAACCAGACTAGCGGACTGTGGTCAGCTACAGGAAATTGATGGTCGATGCAATTTTTTCTGGATGTGTAAGCTTCAGGAAGTAAAGAAAGAGGCAGGTACTGGGTTTGCTATTCCGAATGCTTTGGTGAAACGTCTTGAATCTTTTTGTATCAGTGAAAGACTCATGTGATTGCGTATCTGCATTGACATATATATATAGCACCGGGTGAAATCAGAGGGTGGACGAGCTTTATACTGTGCCCTGCGACGTTCTTACCAGAATAGAACCTAACTACCAGCATCTTAAGATGGTCACTGAAGAAAAAGATCTCGGCATAATGATCGATACCACTTTCAAACCAACACCGCAGTGTATCGAGGCAGCGATCAAAGCCAGAAGGAATCTTTTCCTCAACCGCTGGTCCTTTGTCAACTTTTCAATGGACGTATTTCGGCCTTTATACGTCACTCTAGTTCGACCCATCCAGGCCTCGAACCCATATCTCCGAAATACATTCAGTACCTGGAACGGGTTTAACATTTAGCCACCCGAATGGTCGCGGGCTTGTCTAAGCTTACGTATGAAGAACGTCTCCAACGGCTGGCATTACTTTCACTCGAACGACGGAGAATGCAGGGGTGGGGATCTCTTCCTGGCTTTCAACATCTTCAACGGGGATGTAAACCTACCAGTTGCGGAGTTTTTCACCCCTGCGTCGGGTAGAGGTCTTCGTGGGCATGATCGCAAACTCTATCCCCGACCCTTTCGACTCAACAGGCGGAAGGCCGCATTCTCCGTCCATATCGCAGCCCCGTGGAACAAGCTACCACAATATGTCATTCAACTGCCCACCACTCCTCTGTTCAAAGATGCCCTGGACAACTGTGGCGATTAGTATATAATCGTTGTTGTTGGCACTCCGTTGCTTACGACGTCGAGGGTTCCAGTCGATCAGATCAACGGAACAGCCTGCTCGCGAAATTAACGTGCAAGTGGCTGAGCACTCCACAGACACGTGTACCCTTAACGTAGTTCTCGGGGATATTCAGCGTGACAAGGCTGGCCCTTTGAAATACAGGTACAACAGAAACAGGAAGAAAGAGTGAGAGAAAGTTGTGGTGGAAGAGTACAGCAGGGTTTGCCACCATCCCTTGCCGGAGCCACGTGGACCTTTAGGTGTTTTCGCTCAATAAACACTCACAATGCCCGATCTGGGAATCGAAATCGTGATCCTATGACCGCGAGTCCGCTGCCCTAACCACTGGGCCATTGCGCCTCCACATATAATTGTATATAACAATAACTGTTTTTTTTTCTTTTTTTTACATAGCTTAAGCACATCGTGATCTTCTCCTGCCAATAAATTTAAAATATAATTTCAAGCGATTTAAAACAAATAAAATATGAACAAAACATTCAAGCACTAAGGTTTGAAAGAAGTTGTCACTACTTTTAATATCATTTCTGGATAAAATTTTAAATTGATGGTTTCAACAGAAGTAACATAGGTGGTTCGCAGGCAAGTAGCATTATCAAGCTATGATATAGAATTAGCACGAAGCATACGGATGCAGAAAAGCATCAGCCTGCTAGAAATAAGAGCCAAAGTCTTAAACCACCGTAAAGCACCAAATAACAGAGAAATAAGGCGGGGAAACAGAAAGAATTAATATATTCAAAAGCACACCTATGAAAGATTATGTTATTTAGGATATCTACATACTTTAGCTCTTATTTCTAGCAGGTTGATGCTTTACTGCATCCATATGCTTCGTGCTAACTACATATATACCGTAAATCCTCGAGTATAATCCGCATTTTTTTCCCAAAATTTAAAGGTCAAAATCCCTTGTGCGTACTATATACGAGGTTAAAAACGAAAAATATTTTCTAAGCAATGTCTGAGTCTCTATATGCTGTGCGGCAATGTTTATTCAAACGCACTTTGTGATGTCGGACGCGAAAATACCTTAACCTAATACCTTAAGCTATGCCTGAAAGCAATGAAGTCATAAAAGAATTATCCATAACTTGCATTATGTTATAAATACAATAATAATAAAGGACGTTACCGTATATATGTTTACAAACCAAGGACGTTATATAGACCTCCTTGACTCAAGTTAGAGAAGGGGTGCGTATTATACACAAGGTTTATGTTATTCAGAGGTACAGCCCCCTAAAAATCCCCTGCGTATTATACTTAAGGGCGGACTATACTCGAGGATTTACGGTATATATAAATATATATGTGCATGAGTGTGTGTGTGCGTGTGTGTGTCTGTGTGATTGTGTTTCAAATTTTGGAACAAAGCCTGCAATATCGACCCTAGTGCTTAACTAGTGCTTATTTTACGGCTCGCCAAAGGATGAAAGGCAATGTGGATCTCGGCGGAATTTGAACAGGGAACGGAAAGAAGGACGGATTGCTGCTAAGCATTTTACTCGGAGTGGCGACAATTCTGTCAGCTCGCTTGCAGCATTAAACACACACACACACAGACACACACACACACAAACACACACACACGCACATAGACGCACTCACACACATAGACACACACACGTATAAATATATATATTATATATATGTATGTATATATGTATATATATATATATATATATATATATATATATATATATATATATATATATATATATATATATATACATATATATATATATACATGTATGTATATATGTGTGCGTATATATATGTGTATATATATGTGTGTGTGTTCATATATATATATGTATATATATACTATATATACATATATATGCATATACATATATGTATGTATGTGCGTATATATATATACATATATATATATGTGTGTGTGTGTGTGTGCCTGTGTATTCATATATGTATATATATATATATATATATATATATATATACATG
>NC_068984.1:137438695-137441710 GCF_001194135.2 Octopus bimaculoides | reverse complement strand
TATTGTACAGTGGATTACAGGTGCATATATATATGTACTGCTGTATATATATATGCTGTAGGGTAGGCGGTTATTATCTTGGGAAATTTCCAAAGTCGAGGAAACTGCGTTCCACTCCTTATGCAAATAAAGCCTGAAACCTGTTCTAAAAAACATCTCAATCATATCTGCAGGTGTCTCGATGTGTCACATTGCGCTACATACGTTATTTGGGTTGTTGCGGTTAATATCTACGTTTTCTTTAGATTTCGGGTTGATATTTTTAGCTTCGTTTAGAGAAGAGATGACTAGCACAGTCGGCGGAGAATTACTCTCTGGAATTCGTTGTAAATGTTTGTTATCTGAGTTCAAATCTTTCTACAAGCAATCTTAATTTTCGGCCATATTTTTTTTCTCTGCTGGTAGTAAACAAAATTGAATTCTAAAACCAATAGTATCAACTTATTATCATCTCAAAATTACCAGCTAGAAAGAGAATCAACTGTTTTAAACAGCAATTTAGTATTTCATATCCTGTTGAAGCCGACTTTGCATTTCACCCCTCTGGGGTCAAATACTGGGGTTGATCTAACCGATTAAGCTACTCTCCGAAAAAAAAATTAGGCCAAGGATTTCAGGAAATTATTCATGGTAGTACCAGGCTCGTAAGTCCTCTGAAATAGACCAACTAGTTCATTCTCGTCGACGTCTAGAGTTTCCAGGAAAACACCGTCGCCCTTAACCACAGCCAGATTTCTATAAATTGCTACCGTAGAAATTCCACTGGCCGTATTGCCCGACTGGTAGAGAGCAGTGAGCGTTTAACGATATTTCAGATGCCAGGCACCTGATCTTGGTCTTTTCTGACCCCCGGGATTGCAGCTGTTTTAAAGAGATAAGCTGTGGAAAAGTGTGTCTTACGAACGGAGACCAGACCGACTCACTATCCAGGAAAATCTGGTAAGTGGTGTATTCGCAGCGTGGGTCTCCGCATTAGCAACCATAGTATGCCAAGCCCGCAATCCAGAGGACACTAGCAATAGATAAACTGCCTGACCAGTGGAACGCGCCCTTTCCACTAGAAGCGGAAAAGAAAACGCTTCAGTTCGGCCAAACGTGGACTGGGGCAAGGTACGACGGTCAGCTGACAAGTTATCAAAGAAGTGATGTGCGCATTCGCCAACTCTGCTCGACCTTTCAGGAATAATTTCCTCTTGGTCCATTTCCGAGAGAGACTGGTCACCAATAATAATAATGGCTTCAAATTTTGGCACAAGGCCAGCAATTTAGGGGAGGGGGTAAATTGATTACATCGATCCCAGTGTTGAAATGGTACTTATTTTATCGACCCCGAAAGGATGAAAGGCAAAGTCGACCTCAGCGGAATTTGAACTCAGAACGTAAAGACGGATGAAATACTGCTAAGCATTTCGTCCAGCGTGCTAACGATACTACCAGCTTGCCGCCTTGATGATGATGATAATAATAATAATAATAATAATAATAATAATAATAATAATAATAATAATAATAATAATAATAATGGAATTTCACCATTCAAACTGACAGAAAAATAGATGCAAATATGCCAGACATTATATTGAAAGACTTCAAACAAAAATCATGCCTCCTCATTGATATGACTGTCCCAATCGATATAAATGTATCTATCAAGACCTACCAAAAACTGAGCAAGTATAAAGATCTTGAAATAGAAATTGGCAAAATGTGGAACCTGAAGACTAAAACAATACCTGGTGTTATAGGTGCCCTAGGAATGATAGCAAAAGGGGCTGATTGCTATCTAGCTCAGATACCAGGAAACCCCAAAATGGCAGAAATTCAAAAGATAGTGCTCAAGGGAACTGCCCATATCCTACGTAAAATACTGTCTATGTAATCTCAAATTTTAAAACAAACATAATTTTCTTATGGTTTCTTAAACATTCTCTAGAACAACACCATGTACAAAACCAAATATATGACACCTTAGGCATAAGACCAACGTGAACTTCTAACTTGTCTCTTGAGGTCTCCGGGTGAGACTTGGAGTGAATTTGTACAAATACAAAGCAAAAGTCAAACATATAATAATAATAATAATAATAATAATAATAATAATAATAATATATAAAGGATTGAGGTAACTCCTCCAGAAGATATAGAGTCAATATTAAAAGAAGAGTGCCATTGTAATGATAATAATAATAATAATAATAATAATAATAATAATAATAATAATAATAAAACTGAACAACTATGACGATTTGAAGTGGGAAATATGAAGGCTGTGGTCAATAACGAGAGTAGTCGTGGTACCAATAGAAATTGGTGCACTTGGGAGTATCAGCACTCATCTACAAACATGGCTGAAAAAGATTGGTACAAAAGTAAAGGCAGAACACCTACAAAAATCAGCATTGCTTAGAACTGCAAGAATTCTTCGCGTGGGTTCTTGAAGCATGACCAGTAAACAAGTGTCACCTTAGCCTGCTGGCTGTGGACAGCTGACACTTTCCATCATACCCAGCAAAATAAGCTGTGAGTTTTCATCAAATAATAATAATAATAATGGTTTCATATTTTGGGACAGGGACATAAATTTCGGGTGAGGGATTAAGCGGATTACACCGACTCCTGTGCTTAACAAGTACCTATTTTATCGACCCCTAAGAATGAGCGGCAAAGCCGACCTAAATGGAATTTGGGATCTAGTTCAAAACGGGGGTACCAGTATTTTCTTAACGAAACACTTTGAAACTTGGGACACTGGTATAATGTGTCATATAAAACATCTTTTTCTCTTAGTCTTCTTAACAAAAAAACGTACATCGCAAGTTATTTCATGTTAAAGTTGTCGTATTTCTGTAATTTCAACCAATGACTGACGTCCATTCAGTCGAATACATTAAGTGCTGACTACGTAAACAAACGATTCTCAAACGATTCTGGCGGTGATAAAATTATTATTTCCTTGTCAAAAAATGGCTGAAGCATATTGGCAGTAGAGTTAGGGTTAGGGTTAGGGTTAGGGTT
>NC_068984.1:137436671-137438492 GCF_001194135.2 Octopus bimaculoides | reverse complement strand
ACCGCTTAAACTGCCAAAGGAGTAAGTGTAAACAGCTGAATATTTGTCAGTGATTGGTTGAAATTATCGAAATAAGACAATTTTTTACACGAAATAACTCCGAATACAAATTTTTTTTTCTGTTCTATAACACAAAATAGATAAGTATACGAAGTTTGAAAGTCTTTCGGAACCAAAAACACTACATAAAACATAAATGAAAACTGGTGCCCCCGTTTTGAACTAGATCCGGAATTTGAACAAGGAATTTAAAGACGGACGAAAGCCGCTAAGCATTTTGCCCGGCGTGCTAACGATATTGTCAGTTCGCTGCTTTAATAATAATGATAATAACAATGGACTCGCCCGCCGAAGACAGCATTAGAGTGTTCAGCTCTCTTGCCGAATGATCTGCACAAATGATTTGTTAATAATGATCAAATCTGTGATCAAATGTGCCGCGCATTAGCTCATTCTCTGCATGATATCGACGTTGTCTGAACAGGTGCACGGTGTGCCACACGTCAGGTGTCGAAGCGATCGCAAAGTAACGTGAAATGGAGTGTTTTGCTCAAGAACACAACGCACCACCCGGTCTACGAATTGAAACCATGATCTCGCAATCGTGATTAAACACCTTAATCACTAGGCCTGGCGCCATCACAGTGATACTACTTCTACTAATAATAAGAAGAAGAATGATAAGAACAAGAAGAAGAAGAAGAAGAAGAAAGAAAGAAAGAGCGATAGACAGATAGATAGATAGATAGATAGGTAGATAGATAGATTATATGTATAATGTTATATATTATAGTGTACAGTTAGTTTTTGTGTTTGTGTGTGTGTGTGTGTGTGTGTGTGTGTGTGTGTGTGTGTATTGTATATATTATAGAGAATGGTATTATACAGGTTATAAGAATGAACATACAGTACATCGAATGACAGCTAGATTGTGTATATACTGTACATATGAGCAGTAAAATAGCCGGATATTACGTTTTATTAGCTTGAGACATTTCCAAAGTATTACCTCACTGAAAGTTGTGTTGCACGTCCCACACTTACTACGTTTAAACCTGTTCGAAAACAAAAACTCAACTATGTTTGTGGATGGTCTCATGCGTCATCTCCGGGCTTCAATGTCTTATTTTGTGTATTACGTTTGTGTTTACGATTTGCTTTGTGTTGATTGGTATTATTTGACAAACTTCAAGGACGGTGAACTGATGAACTCATTACGGCAACGGAAAAACGTCCCACGATATTGTTTCTGTCCTTCTACTGATTTCAAATCCTTGTTGTATTCAAAAGGATTTCTTTGATTTCAAATCCTGTTACTTTGCCTTTCAACTTTGCCTTTCGGCTTTTGATGGCCGGATGGTTTCCGGCGGCGGGGTGGGGGTGGGGGGTAATAAATTGAAGTATTTGTCAAATACTGTACCCGATGGTATCGAGTTTCCCCCCCCCCTCCACAACATTGCAGGCGTCGTTCGCAAACTAGAAATAAATGTCACAACCGAGCTGGCAGATTCGATAGAATGTCTGAAGAGATATACAGGGTGGCCACAAGGTCTGTGTACATGGAGTAAATAAAATCATAACATAAACAATTAAATATAAGAAATAATAATTTCTTAAAGTATGTGTTAATCCTCGTATACCCAGACTTTGTGGACACCCTGTATAATGGACTTATTGTATACAGAGCTCAGGCGCATTGCTTAACTGTATTTCTTCCCGATGTCTATGTACTTAAAAACTCTCTGAATAAAGACATAACGAGCTGGGCACTTCCAGACGTCATTAAACTGTAAGACGTCTGTTTCTGCGTGGTTACGATTC
>NC_068984.1:137435396-137436302 GCF_001194135.2 Octopus bimaculoides | reverse complement strand
AGAACGAAGAAAAAAAAAGAAAATGAAAAAAGCAAATTTAAAATGAAAAAAGCAAATAAAACGAAGCTATGGAGATTAAATACGCTTTACACCGCTTAATCAACCAAAGGAGTAAGTGTAAACAACTGAATACTTGTCAGTGATTGGGTGAAATTATCGAAATAAGACAATTTTTTACATGAAATAAATTCGAATACAAAAATATTTTTCTGTTCTATAACACAAAATAGATAAGTATACGAAGTTTGAAAGTCTTTCGGTACCAAAAACACTACGTAAAACATTAATGAAAACTGTGGCCCCCGTTTTAAAATAGATCCGAAATAATAATTTCTTAAAGTATGTGTTAATCCTCGTATACCCAGACTTTGTGGACACCCTGTATAATGGACTTATTGTATACAGAGCTCAGGCGCATTGCTTAACTGTATTTCTTCCCGATGTCTATGTACTTAAAAACTCTCTGAATAAAGACATAACGAGCTGGGCACTTCCAGACGTCATTAAACTGTAAGACGTCTGTTTCTGCGTGGTTACGATTCATCAGTTTGGGCCACCGATTCATACACACAGATATACGTGTAACTTTTTATCTTTTACTTGTCTTGTCTCTGTCACCGCACTGCAGTCCTGTCAGGGAACTGTAGTGAGGGATTGAGTCAAACAAATCGACACCCAGTTCTTATTTTTAAACCATATACTTATTTTATCGTTCTAATTTGCCGAACCGCTAGCTGACAGGGACGTAAAAAAACCAACGCCGGTTGTCAAGCGATGGTAGGGGATAAACACAAACATACACACACACACACTATATATATATATTTATATATATATACATATACATATATATATATATATATATATATACATATATATATATATATATATATATATATATATATA
>NC_068984.1:137431267-137433308 GCF_001194135.2 Octopus bimaculoides | reverse complement strand
TATATATATATATATATATATGCATATATATGTAGTGTATAGTAGAATGGTACCTAACGTTGACCAGCAACTGAGGCACTCGTTATTTGGGAAGCTTTTACTAGAATACATACATGTTATTTCCAATCTATGGATCCATTAATATTTTAAGAATAGAAAAATGTGTTATTAAAATGGTAAATTAATTCATTATTATTATCCCAACATTTGGAATGAAAAGGCCAATAACACAACGAGAAATCTTTTTTAAAATTCTCTGCTAATGTTTTTGCTGGACATCGACGAGTCGCCTTGTAGGTATGTATATGCGTATATATACAGACATGACAGAAGTAAATAGAAATCGTTAAAATTTATTTAAATCTGAAATTATACATTCAAATTGTTTATGAATATCTAATATTTAGCAGATCTGCCCTTTGCATTTATCAATGCAAGGACCCTATTAGGCATGCTACTGATCAGATGACAAATATTCCCTTAAGGAATTTCTTGTCAAGTTTCATGCAGTAATCTCAAAAGATGTGGCTTTGAGGATGCGTTCTTGTTCTTTTTATGAAGTGTCCTGTCCGTTATGTCCCATAGGTGTTCAATAGTGTTCATATCTGGTGACTGGCTTACTCTTTACTCTTTTACCTTTTTACTTGTTTCAGTCATTTGACTGCGGCCATGCTGGAGCACCGCATTTATAGTCGAGCAAATCGACCCCAGAGCTTATTCTCTGTAAGCCTAGTACTTATTCTATCAGTTTCTTTTGCCGAACCGCTAAGTTATGGGGACGTAAATACACCAGCATCGGTTGTCAAGCAATGCTGGGGGGGACAAACAGACACACAAACACACACATACATCTATATATATATATATATATATATATATATATATATATACATACATACGACGGGCTTTTTCCAGTTTTCGTCTACCAAATCCACTTACAAGGCTTTCGTCGGCCCGAGACTATAGTAGAAAACACTTGCCCAAGGTGCCACGCAGTGGGACTGAACCCGGGACCATGTGGTTGGTAAGCAAGCTACTTACCACACAGCCACTCCTGCGCCATGGAAAATTTTTAATGCCATTCTCTTCCAACCAATCTTCGGTCTTTTTAGCCGTGTGAAATAGTCTTTAATCATTTCACCACTGGAGAAGATTGGAAGGAGTCCGTCTGCAATATGGACACACATTTATTTGAGTTTATGTTTCCTTCACACTCCATCAGCTCTGATCGACCATTGCTCCAAATTGCTCCCTAGACCATCAAAGAATAGCTACAGCGAGACCCACACTCGACCTCTGTCAGGAAATACGGCAAATCTGGACTCATCAGAGAATATGACAGTATCCCAAAATGCTAGTGGCCTCTCCGCCATCTCACAGACCTAGTCTTTTCTCCGCTTGATATCGGATGGCTGAAGAAGTTTGCATCCTTCTTGCTGCTCTGCCATAGTAACCAAGTTTGTGGAGATACCTGACAGCTGTTCCAGGACTGTCATTAACTTGTTCTATGTCAGAAGCCTTGTAAAGAGGATTATCCTCCACACTTATCTTATTAAAGCGAAGGGTCCTGTCAGAGAGCCCTGGTTGATGTGGGCTCCTTCCCCTCTCTGATGAACTGCACAAACACTCCGTAGAAAGCTGTAGAAAGCTGTAAAAATACAGTATAGAACAGGATCCCAATGTTTTCTACATTTCTAAACGAAGCCCACCTTCAGATCGACTGACACTACAGCCCCTTTGAAATTCAGACAGTTTTAAAGCTTCTTTTGCACGTGGTATGATTAAATAGTCACATAAAGAACCTGAAACATAAAGATGTCAATGAAAAATATAAACTTGTTCATGTTTAAAATAACATAAAACGATGTTTTATGGGGTGTCTATTTACTTCTGTCATACCTGCGTATATCAGCTTGAGAGATAATTACACAAATTTACATATGTATAAATACATATACACGTACACACCCGCGCGCGCACCCACACACACATATACATATACATATACATATACATATACATATATATACATACATATATA
>NC_068984.1:137430485-137430994 GCF_001194135.2 Octopus bimaculoides | reverse complement strand
ATATATATATATATATAAACACAGGATGGTAGTCTCTCGTAGTCTGAGAAATACAGTTCGCCAATTTCTTGCTGAACAACCTGCACAAATATGATTTTAAAGCGATCAAATGTTTTGTGCTTTACATTCGTTCACCCCTTCCATCAAATCGTCGTTGCCTGGACAGGTGCACGGTATACCACACGTCAAGTGTCGAAATAGTTGCAGAGCAACGTGAGTATACAACGCGCCACTCAGCCCAGGAATTGAAACCAAGACGTGAGAGCAACAGCCTAGCTAATAGGTCATGCATCCTCATAAATATATACATGCATACATAAATTTACCAAATATATCTCTGTTTCACTTGTTAACTCTTGTCAAGAGTTAACAAGTGAAACAGAGACAGGCAGAAACAAGAAAAATGCCCCTGTTATTTGAATACTATACAAATATGTCTTTAAAAAGACTTTTCTTTTAAATTTACCAAAATTTAATTTTTCAATAATTTTTCAAAAAATTATTATTCA
>NC_068984.1:137424235-137427524 GCF_001194135.2 Octopus bimaculoides | reverse complement strand
ATATGACTATATTATGTTGTCTTATGTATACAACTAGGGTGTCGCATACCGAATTTGAGTATGACAGTAAGACCTGGGGTGTGAGGTCGTCACGGATGTATACAGCAACTCCACCATGGCTCCTTTCCCTTCTGTCTGTTCGCAGTATGACATATTTTGGTACGTGTACTTCTGCATCCTCTATATCAGGGCTGAGGTGAGTTTCCACGAGTGCTATGCATAGGGCTTGATTGCATGCAGCAAGGTCTCTCAGGAAAGAAATTTTGCTTTTATTATTATTATGCAACAGGCCCCCAATATTTAGTAAAAATATTGGCGTGATGCCTGTGCAGGCGTTAGGGGAGGCCATATATATATACATACATACATATATGGATAGCTAGCTAGTGAGATATATCTAACTAGCTAGCTATCCAATGATACCAACAGGTATCATTGTTATAGATTATTCTTAACACACATAGAATATTATAATATAAATAACACTTCAAATATCATCGACGTTGCCTTTGCCTTTCATCTTTTCAGGGTCGATAAAATAAGTACTAGCTGAACACGGGGGAGGGCTTCATTTATTCGATTTACCTTGCTTTGTAACTTGCTGGCCTTGTGCTGAAATTTGAAACCATTATTATTATTATTATTATCACTATTACTACTACTACTACTACTTCGTAACACAGTGTAGGTAAAAATGCACCGGAGTTTTTAGTCATCTGTCCAGTCACAACAAGGACCACAGACAGATAATACTTTTCTTAATACTGTGCCCAATAATGCTGCTTTTTGAAAGACATCAATCTTGCATGGGATTTCCAGTTGCCTTGAGAAGTCTTGAAGTTTCAGTGGGATTAAGCCCAATGCTCCGATCACCACTGGTATCGCTTTTACATTACCTTCTCGCATTCCATACAGTCTTGCCATTTCCACTTTCAATTCGGAGTACCTGGTGTCTTTTCAAATTTATTATTATTACTATTATTATTGTTGTTGTTGAGTGAGAGAGCAGTGCATGCCATCAAAGTGACAGTGGAGTAAAATATACGAAGCCCAACACACCTATCATAATAATAAATAAATAAATAAATTCATGAATGGATGTTGTTTTCACAGCGATAATGCTCTTCTCAGTACATGAGTCGTTCCAGTTAACACGATTTTTTACACTTCCTGTAGGGATGGTAAGCCTGGTATCATTTTCAAATAGGTTTCAGTACCCTTTTTTTATCAGTCCTAGAGATCCTGCAAGTCTTTATATTTACTGATCTTATTGATTTGACTCAGGTTCGTTCGTATTCCTGGTAGACTTTATATGTGGGTAGTCGTTTGTTTATATCGCTTGATCCTGGACTACTACAATCAGGCTCTGTTTCTTTTCTTATTTACCCTCTTTTTAAACCAAGCTCAGGATTTTGTTCCGCATACATCTTTAGTGGCTCTCTCTTCAATCTCTCTCACGTGCTCTCTTTGAATTTCTCTTCAATCTGTCTTTGAATTTAATCAATTATTCCTTATTCCATACTTGATCGCTTCTTCCTTATTCACTGTCTTTAGTAGTTTCTCTGTGCTGTTCTGTAAGTTTTCTATTAAGCTTTCTTTTTTCCCATCTATACACGCTCTTCTACGGCAATTAAGCCTCTTCCACCCTGGCCTCTTTTCGGGTACAGCCGGTTGATATCAGCTTTCAGATGATAGGCTCCATACACTGTCAGCAGATTCCATGTTTTCCTCTCAAGTTTCTGTGTCGTTTTTGGTCCAGTCTACAACTCCAACTCCATATCTGATCAGAGGTACTGCTTTTGCATTTATTGTTTCAACAACGTTTTCTGAATACAGCTTTGACTGCAATAATTTTCTCGTTCTCCTTGTATACTTTCTACTGGTAATTTGTTTCATTTCTTCATGTTTTATTTCATCTGCTTCCAGTATCCCCAAATACTTATATCACTGTCCTTTCTTAACCGATTTGAGCTGCAAACGGCGACGCATTTTAATTTGCATTTAGTTTGACCGGCTCTAAAATAGGTTTTGTCGTTAAAACGTGAATATTTTTATTTATAAATATCTATCCTAATTTTGGCCCGTCTGCCATGTGCGAGTCTATATTTATAACAATTTACTTTTTACTTCTTTTGACCTTAACAATGGCGGGGATGTCATCACGTTTAATTTTTACCAGATTCACTGTATTGGGAAATGTAAACGAATTGACGCGTATGTCATTTCAAGATCATTAGATATGAAACTATCGTAAACAAACTAAGGAAAAAAGATCGTTTTCTCTCATCATCATTTTAAAGAGAATTTGTTAAATGTCACAATGTCTAGTTCGCCGGCATAACCGGAAAGACTGCTAATTACTGAATATTTTGTGCAGTTGAATTCTGAATACAAGAAATACTAATTGCTAGCATTGTTTATCATTCCAATTTTATTGTTCTTCGAGGGCGAGTGAAAAAGCGGGCTAAATAACGAAATTTGTATTATGTAATATGAGATTAGCAGGAAGCAATTGAGAAACACGTGGTTGTGTAACTTGATAATTAAGGGTATATTTGCGTTATTTCTAATTATTCATCTATTAGCGGACGTGTAAAACAACGTGTTTACCTAATTTACTTAATATGGATGTGTGATCTTCAAGCACGTTGTTCTGTAACAATGTTGCCGACTCGTTTCGATACTAATTACCTCTATTATTTTGACCCTTAATACCAATGTCTTCTCCACGTTCATTTGCGTTGTGCTTAATCAGCAATTAAATGACCAAGTTGTTAAAGTGTTGAATAGGTTATTTCGGGGTATTTTTGCCACTATCCACGCTCTGAGTTCAGATCCCGTTGAGGTCAACTTTACTTTTCAACCGTTCAGAATCGATAAAGAAGTCCTCATTCAGGGCAGAAGAGATGCTTTGCGAGGTTAGTTCCCACCCTTTGCATTCTCACAGCAACGCCTTCGACCCCCACTATTACAAAGAGCTGTATCAGCCCTAAAGCAATAGCCTTTCCCTTAGGCAACATCACTGCAGTGGTGAGAAGAGATACGCATGCGCGAGTAACTGATAGTTTCCCAAAAGAAATACTTTATCCAGGCCTGCACAACCATTTGCAAATAAATGGTCAACCCTGACCAATGGTAACTTTAGAAATTCACTGTGGGTGAGTTTAGTAAACAATTGAGAATGTTTCTGCAGGTCAACATAGCAGGGCTCTCGTAGAACGCTGTTCTAAGTAGTGGTCAACAAGCCCCAGTTATATGTATATATATATATATATATATATATATATAT
>NC_068984.1:137420504-137423624 GCF_001194135.2 Octopus bimaculoides | reverse complement strand
ATATATATATATATATATATACATGGTAAAGAAAGCAAACTATCACACAAATCTCGGGTACATCATCATGCCTACAGAAACCGGAACCAAGAATGACATACAAGCAAAATCTTACAACCATCATATATAATACCAGCCCTGCTCCCCCCCCCCATCTCTCTACGACAAATTTCAAGTTTCAAAACGCATGTTATCACATGTTGTACACAGGGATCAATAGTATATACCACCACTACAACGAAACGTGAAAGAGTATGTAGTCATATGCAGCTCGCTGTTTCAGTCTGTCGTTTTCATTAAAATATCCAGACGCACATTGTTGTTGTTCGCACTCCGTCGCTTACGACGTCGAGGGTTCCAGTTGATCCGATCAACGGAACAGCCTGCTCGTGAAATTAACGTGCAAGTGGCTGAGCACTCCACAGACACGTGTACCCTTAACGTAGTTCTCAGGGATATTCAGCGTGACACAGTGTGACACAGCGTGACAAGGCTGACCCTTTGAATTACAGACACAACAGAAACAGGAAGTAAGAGTAAATTTTTAGTTTTCAAAATGAAACAAAACTATCAGTAAGATGGAAAATAATGTTTATTTTTGTATACTTCCACTTTATTTATATATTTGAAAAGTTTTGTTCTATTTTTTAATTTTTTTTATTACAGGCACAACAGAAACAGGAAGTAAGTGTGAGAGAAAGTTGTGGTGAAAGAGTACAGCAGGGTTCGCCACCATCCCCTGCCGGAGCCTCGTGGAGCTTCAGGTGTTTTCGCTCAATAAACACTCACAACGGTCTAATGACAAGTAAAAGATAAAAGATAACGTCTTAAAGAAAAGAAATCATGCAGACAGACACACGCTCATAAATATACGACGGGATTCTTTCAGTTTCCGTCCACCAAATCTACTCACAAGGCTTTGATCGGCTTGAGGCTATAGTGAAAGACACTTGCCCGAGTTGCGCCACGCAGTGGGACTGAACCCGGAACCGTGTGGTTGAGAAGCATACCTCTTACTACTCAGCCTGGCCTGCACCCATAGGGAATGAATGTGCAAAATACAGTTTTGTCATGGATGGAACGCCCTTAATTATAGATCTGTTCAAGCAAAGTTTACCTGGTGCTAAAAACAACAAGAACAACAGCAGAAGTAGAAAGAATAGTGGAGAGACTACAGCAAGTCCAAACTATAGCACCACACCTCCATTCGATTATTTATAGCATGTCAGAATGAACAGTACGGTCCTCATTTAGTTGCATGCTGTGCCTCCGAGAGAGATTTAGCAAGACGAGACAAAAATAGGTTCCAGGCGCAGGAGTGGCTGTGTGGTAAGTAGCTTGCTTACCAACTACATGATTCCGAGTTCAGTCCCACTGCGTCACACCTTGGGCAAGTGTCTTCTACTATAGCCTCAGGCCGACCAAAGCCTTGTGAGTGGATTTGGTAGACGGAAACTGAAAGAAGCCCGTCGTATATATATATATATATATATATATATGTATGTATGTATGTATGTATGTGTGTAAATGTTTGTCCCCAACATTGCTTGACAACCGATGCTGGTGTGTTTACGTCCTCGTAGTGGTTCGGCAAAAGGAGACTGATAGAATAAGTACTAGGCTTACAAAGAATAAGTCCTGGGATCGAGTTCTTCGACTAAAGGCGGTGCTCCAGGATGGCCGCAGTCAAATGACTGAAACAAGTAAAGGAGTAGAAAAAGAGAGTAAAGAGTTCTGAAATGGAGAGTTTCTCTCAAAATACAAGTGTTGTTGTTGTTTGTTCCTTGCCGAACGATGCCTGGCTCATAAGGGCCGGTTTCCTGGTTTCATTGGCTTATAGGTTTCCCACCTGGACGGGGCACCGATCCATCGCAGGTGAGCTGCTAGATACAGGAGGAAAGAATGACAGAAAGTCGTGGTGAAAGAGTCAGCCGAGGTTCACCACTACCTTCTGCCGGAGCCGCGTGGAGCTTAGGTGTTTCGCTCATAAACACACACACACACATCGCCCGGTCTGAGATCCGAACCCGCGATCCCTCGACAGCGAGTCCGTTGCTCTAGCCATTAGGCCATGTGCCTCCACAAATACAAGTGTGCTGAGCCTTGAGCCCCAATTCTTGGCTGAGCCGGTTGAATCTCTCTCTCCTAGACCTTTGTTGAGAAGATGATATATCTGAAATAATTGCCTTGTTTACTCGAGTATAAGCCGCACCCCTAATTTAGTGTTAAATCTTAATAGAACATATTTTGCCCTTATAGTTTTCGCTTTACCCCGTGTAAAGTCACATACCATTCTTTCTGCTTCTTTCAGTTAAAATCGAGTGTAAAATAGCGAGATTTATACACTCGTAAATATGGAAGACTATGGGTCTCGTTAGTCTATTTCCCTGTATGCTACAGTTCTATTTTATCAGAACTGATCTCAGATTACATAGCAATAACATCCCTGACACAAGTGATCTCCGACGAGTCTCGAGAAAGAAAAAGACCAAATTCGGTTAGACACTGACTCATGGCTGCCGAAAGCTCCGTGACTTTCAAATGCCTATTTTCAAATCCAAGCTAAGTATGTATTTTTTTAAACAAGGACAAATAATGGTATACTAAATATCCTTTTCTACTCTAGGCACAAGGCCCGAAATCTTTGGAGAGGGGGCCAGTCGATTAGATAGACCCCAGTACGCAACTGGTACTTAATTTATCGACCCCGAAAGAATGAATGGCAAAGTCGACCCCGGTGGAATTTGAACTCAGAACCTAAAGACAGACGAAATACCGCTAAGCATTTCGCCCGGTTTGCTAACGTTTCTGCCAACTCGCCGCCTTGGTGTACTAAATATCATGGAAGATAAATCCTTGATTTACTGAAATTATTTTCGCTTTCAGAGGGGGCAAATAAATGCCTAGTGACAATTGTTCCCAATGAGAAAGGAAGATAATCTCTTGAACAGTATTTCTCAACCATTTTTTACTATGAAACCCTTTGAATAGCAAAAGCTATTTTTGTTTCGCCTTGCTAAATTTCTCTCGGAAGCACTGCTTGTAACTAAATTTTACTCGAGGAGATCCTCCTAGCAATTCAATTTTTAATATATATATATATATATATATATATATATA
>NC_068984.1:137415196-137415808 GCF_001194135.2 Octopus bimaculoides | reverse complement strand
ATATATATATATATATATAAAGAATATGAGGGGTTTAGTTCACTGGGCCTTTTTCCTCTAATATACCCAGGAAAACATGGGATGAGGTGGTGAAGCATGACCTTCAAATGTTGGGCCTCACAGAGGCAATGACAAGCGACCGAGACCTTTGGAGAAATGTTGTGCTTGAGAAGAGTCGGCAAGCCAAGTTAGATCATAGTCATGGCTGATGCCAGTGTCACATAACTGGCCCATTTAAAAGCACCATTCAATTGCTGGGCGATATGCCGGTCTTGTGAAAACCTGTTGAACCGAGTGAAATCATTGCCATGGCCGATGCTAGTGCCACTTGACTGGCACCCGTGCCGGTGGCATCTATAAAACACCATTTGAGCGTGGCCGATGCCAATACCGCTGACTGCCACACGTTCCGGTGGCACGTAAAAGGCATCATATATAATATATTATAATAAATTATGATAATAATTAGTTTAATATTTATTTCTTTGTACGTTTTTGATTTTTATTATAGGTCTTTTTAGTGTGTTTACTTATAAATTTTTTCTATATGTGATTGTGGATTTTCATGGATGAATTCAATAATTGTGTTTTTTTTCTCTCAATTATATATAT
>NC_068984.1:137412575-137414858 GCF_001194135.2 Octopus bimaculoides | reverse complement strand
ATATATATATATATATATATATATATATATATATATATATATACACACACACACACACTTTGATACTTTGATAGGTTTCGGCCAGTATTGGCCCAAGCCATGTCTAACTTAATACCACCACCTGGAGAAGTCATTCAGATCAGGATTCGGACATGGCTCACTCAAGCAGAGAGTTATTGTTTACGGAGACATATCCGGGTGTAGGAGGTTATCCGGGATTTCTTGAACTTTATGGAGTCTCTTTCAGCTTTAATGTGTTTTGGCATAATGCTAAGAAGAGCGAGGCCGATTGAAGTGAAATAATTGAGTCGTACTGTTGTTATGCGATGCGAGAGTGGTTTATGTTGTAGATGGATAGCACGGGGCCCAAGCCTTGGGTGTATCTTAAAGGCGATGCCAACATCATTTGAGCAATGCTTATGAAATGTTTTCCACACCATGCCGATGATGTTACGCTCATGGCGACATTGGAGAGAATTAAGCTTGAGCTTTTCTAGTCGACCCCAGTAGTCAAGGCCTATCATGCTATCTGTCTTTTTCTTAATTGAAGTTTGAGACGCTTCAACTTTCATGATACTTTGTTTTGTGTGGGGAGACCACAGTGGACAACTGTATTCAAGATGGGGTCGGGCAAAATTGAAGAAGTGAAGGATAATGGTGTGGATATCTCTCGCCTGCAAAGTTCAGAAGGTCCAGGAACACGTTCTGCGGACCATGCCAACTTTGTTGCTTATATGAGCGGCCCAGCTTATGTTGTTGTCCACAATCACTCCCAAGTCTCTGATGATACTGGATGCCATGAGAGTTTCACCTGGGGGAAGAGAGTATAGGAGTTTCAGAGTATCCCCTTTTCCGAAGTGGATTAACTCAAATTTGTCCCCGTTCAGCAGCATATTGCTCTTTTCAGCCCATTGAATGACAGCCAATAAATCTGACTGAAGGCATGTCCGGTCACCCACTTCATTGGTGACCTTCTGGATCTTGGAACCATCTGCAAAGAATCTTATGTTACTGTGCTTGATGATGTCAGTAATGCCATTAATGTAGATGATGAAAAGAAGTGGGTCCAACACAGTGCCTTGTGAAACACTACCACTGACTATGGCTGGGTTTGATTTTACTCCTTCGACTACAAAGTGTTGGGTTCTGTCTCTCAGGAAACACTTGATCCATTGTTGTAACTTTCCAGAGACACCAATGCTGGATATTTTTTTTTTCAAGAGAATCTTATGATCAACTCTGTGAAAGGCCTTGCTGAAATCAAGATAGGTGACATCGGTGTAGGAGCCCTCTCCTAAATCCCTCGAAATGTCATCAAAGTGATGCCGTAGCTGCGTTAGGCGGTTCTTTTCATTACGGAACCTATGTTGGTTGGGATTCAACAGTTTGTTGCTTTCAAGAAAGTGGGTTATTCGTGATCTCACCACCCTCTCAAATACCTTGATGATATGAGAGGTGAGTGAGATCGGGCGGTAGATCACTGCAAGGAACTTGCTTCGCTTTTTGAAAGCTTGGACAACAGACTAGGGCAAAGTTTTCAGGAATATAGCCAGCATCCAGTGAGTTCCTCCGCAGATTAGCAAGAGGAGATGCAAGTTGGTTTCGACAAACCTTCAGGATACAAACAGGGAACCAATAAGGGCTTATTGCTGAATTGTGTTTAATTTCGTTTACTGCCTCTAAGACGTCAGGGATGCCAAACGTTATATCCGGTTTAGTGTTTCACTTTTATTTTATTTTATTCCATGAACATAAATTTTATTTCGCTTTTACTTTCCTTTATTCATTGTATTACTTTACTCTTATATACTATAATCCATTATTCAAGATTATTATTATCATTATTGAATTAAAAATAAAAGCAATAATTTTAACGCATGTGCACACACACACATAATAAACATGTCTATATTTTCTGAGTATTCCAAACGGATCATAAAGTATTCCGTGTATTGTCCTTTGGATACCCTGATGGTTTTCTATACAAGGTATTTAAAATGCAAAATTATATATTTATATATGTTTTGTAATTTTAATTTTGTTTGTGAATTGAGACAATTGTAAGTGAATGTGTTGATTAATTTAATAAATTAATTTATTTCCATTAGATCTCTCTGTTTTCTAACTCGAAAATATTATTTGATATTTTACGATATTTTATATAATATATTCATTGAAGAAATATCTCTTTAAAGTATAATATATTAAACCAGTGTATCTTGGATAAAAAGTATCCCTATAAAGGGTTTAAATATCCTCATTGTGACTAATAATAAAAGACAA
>NC_068984.1:137410896-137412512 GCF_001194135.2 Octopus bimaculoides | reverse complement strand
TATATATATATATATATATATATATATATATATATATATATGCGTCGGCCGTCTTTCAGTTTCTGTCAGCCAAATCCACTCATAAGGCTTTAGTCGGCCCGAGGCTATAGTAGAAAACATTCCTCCAAGGTGACACGTAGTGGGACTGGCGTAAATAATTACTAATACGACTCTATCCAGAAGTTGTTTTACTTCATCACACAATCTCAGGCCTTGATAAATAGCTATTTACTAAGCAAGCACAATTCAGGATTTTATAATACCTTAGTTTAATAGAAACACGAATATCTTCGTCCTTGCTACGAATTTCATTTTACCTGTACTGACCTCAAACTTTTATATATTTGTCAATAATTTGACTGCAATGAAGGTCGAAAGAATGACGTCTCTATTTGACTGTTGCCTTTCCCAATACAATCAATGCAAATAGTGTTGCCATTGCAACCGTTCTCACTTATAAACGTCATCGTAGGTATGGCTTCTTAGAAATCGTGTTTGTAGACGTACTTGTGTAACTATACAGAACAACTATGTAACATACTGCAAGTAACTAGGAAAGGGTTGAAATAGCTAACTGCTTCAAATAATGAGCTACTCGCTCGTAGATCCTGAGTTAAAACATTCTACAGATATTTCATAGTGTTTTTACTTTTTCTTTTATGGAGGATGGGGTTGCAAAATGTTATGCGACTTCGAAAGAATACAAACGGAATCATCTGTGAAGGTAACCTATGATACAAACTGTTTTATATACCAACACAACTGTTATTATTACTGTCATTATCTTCTTTCAATTCTGCTTCCATTTCTTGTTGTGTGTCTTCCCAACACCTCGGGCAAAGAAACTCACTGTATATATATTGGTAAGCCATAAAAATAAACACACCAGATTGTTCATTTACAAAGTCATGTGATAGAAAAAAGAGGAAGAAGATAATAGAATGAAGGAAAAAAGAAAACAATGGAGAAAAAGAAGACAAGAGTAGGGAAAGGAAAGAAAATTCAC
This sequence comes from Octopus bimaculoides, assembly GCF_001194135.2. NCBI lineage: Eukaryota > Metazoa > Mollusca > Cephalopoda > Octopoda > Octopodidae > Octopus > Octopus bimaculoides. The sequence continues at coordinate 137,411,506 of NC_068984.1, read as the reverse complement.
AGCGATAATGCTCTTCTCAGTACGTGTGACGAACCAGTTAAGGCAATCTTTTGCACTTCCTGCATGGATGGTAAGCGAGGGATCATCCTCAAATAATTTTCAGCTCCCTTTTTGATTATTCCAAGAACTCCTACAACCACTGGTATTGTAAGCGTCTTGATATGCCACATTTTTTCGATTTCAATCAGCAAATCTTTATATTTTTCTGAGTTTATCAAATTCTTTTACCGAAATATTATGATCACAAGGTATGCTTATGTCAATCAATAAACAGATTTTATTGTTTTTTTTTTTTTTGTTTCTCTTTCACAACAATATCTGGCTTATTAGCTTTAATATACACTGGAAAGTCCCAAAGAATCGTTACCTTTTCTCCCACAATTACAGCCACAGGATGGTACATGATGATTATTATTATTATTATTATTATTATTATTATTACTATTATTATTATTATTATTATTTTATGTTTGACTTTTGTTTTGCATTTGTACAAGTTGGATCCAAGTCTCACCCAGAGACCTCAGAGACAACAACTTAGAAGTTCATGTAGGTGTTATGCCTAGGGTACCATATATTTGGATTTGTACAGTTTTGTTCAAGTGAATGT
>NC_068984.1:137407799-137410349 GCF_001194135.2 Octopus bimaculoides | reverse complement strand
CATGGGGCAAGTCCAGGTTTTTGCATATTACCCAGTGAATATATTGTGTAGCTCTATCATGCCTGTTGAGATACTCTGTAGGCGCAAGCAGACTGCACATGGAGACAACATGATCGATGGTCTCATTTTGTTGTTGGCATATTATTATTATTATTATCATTATTATTATTATTATTATTATTATTATTATTATTATTATTATTATCATTACTATTGTTATTATTATTATTATTATTATTATTATTATTATTATTATTATTATTGTTATTATTATTATTATTATTATTATTATTATTAAGGTGGTGAGGTTGAACCGAAACATGGCGTTGGATTCATCGGCAAATAATCAGAGGAGTAAAACTGGAGTTTAGAAAAGGTGTTTTGATGCCGCCGTCCCATCATTACAACAAAGCTTCACCATCTCCCCCTCTTTTAACTCAACCAATGTCACCCGAAACAACAACAGTGATACCAACGACAACAACAATAGCAGCAGAAGATTGAAAGGGGCCACAAACTAATCTGGAACGTGAAAAGTACAGTATTGTTGGTGTGAAATACCCTACAGATGATGAGGCTAGGAAGCATTCCTTATCAACAGGGATAAATTGGTCCTAATGCTAACTTATCAACGTGCCACCAGAAATAGACGTCTTCTTGTTGGTGGCAGCTGTTCTTTTTGCATAAAGGACAAAAGCAAGTTTTGCAGGTCAAGAAGTTGCAAAAACAAAATTGGTTGGATGAAGAGATGGAGCTATTGATCCAAACAGATGACCAAAGTATCAAACAGTCCCTGACCTGATCAATCCGCCACGTGATACAAAATTATACTTGACCGTTAAGGGCAGAAAGCCGAGATGCCACTTATAGATGGTACAAATCACCTCAAGGCTTTCTACCCACAGCAAAGAAGAAGAGACAAAGAACACCACTTTTACCTATATCATCACCACAACAGCAACAACAACGTCAGCAAAAAACAGCAGCAGCACCAACAGTGCTAGCGGTCAAAACAGCAACAGCAGCACCAATAACAGCAAGAGTAGGGAAAACAGCAGTAACACCATCAGCAGCAACAACAGAGACTGCAGCATCTACAAACGCATTAGTAGTGAAGGTGCATAATCAAGTGGTGAGAGTATTCGGCTAATGGTCATACCATAAGGTCGAGGTTCGATATCTTGACCAGGCAGTGTATTACATATTTGAGCAAAGAATTCATTTCACGTTGTTGCAGCCAACTCAGCTCTAATGTGTACCGGCTAAGTACTGAATCAGTCCCTTCTCCCTCCATATGATGTCCCACGGGATCAAAAATTAGTGGGTCCTCTCCTGGTCCTGCGATCCAAAACCTGGATCAAAAGTTTATCCGCTCACAACTACTTAAATACTTATTAAAACAATTTTAATGGTCATAGTTACCGAACTATATCACCCGATTGGTTGTACTTTTCTTAATATTTCTCCTCCCAGGCGCGATCGTGGCTATGCAGTAAAAAGTTTGCTTCCCGATTTCATGGGCCCGGGTTCAATCCCACAGCGTAACACCTTGGATTAATGTCTTTAGTATATCCTCAGGCCGACCAAACCTTGTGAGTGGATTTGATGGAAGGAAGCTGAAACATGCCCGTCGTATATATATATATATATGTGTGTGTGTACGTGTGCATTTTTTTGTCTGTTTGCCCGTAACTTAGCGGTTTGGTAAAAGAGGCTGATAGTATAAGTACCCAGCCCCAGCATGGCCGCAGTCTAATGACTGAGACTAGTAAGAGATAAAAGACAAATAATGGCAGGTGTAATGGGATTATGTTGGTAAGCCAGGTTCACGGAAGTGCGGTGAAACTGTTTACTAATTCATAAAATACAGTATAATTTTTTAAAAAATAAATGAAAACAACAGATGAATGTAATAGCTTTTGTTTATTGTTAAGTGGATAAAATGACCATTAACAGTATAATTACATCGTTTAGTATTTGTTAAGACTTGTGAAATAATATATGAGACAAATGAAAGAAAAGAAAGAAACGAGAGGGGAAAAGTGAGAAAGACAATATATGGTGAAAGGTGAGAGATCGAGTGTTACATGTGTAAACGTTTTAAGTGGCTGAGCAGAAAATTTAATCAAAATATTTGCTCGAGAGAAAAACCGCTTAAAACCAGACAAATGAAAACAAAATAGAGGTTACAGATCAATAGAGGCTTGTGTGGTTCGTGATCACGTTGATTAAATGCTCTGACAATAAAAAATATATATAATGATGGTCTACTGCAAATATTTTCTGTCGGAGATAAATAATATTGATCAGTGTGAGGACAAAAACAAGCAAATTCTTTTGTTAACAGAATATCTTGTTTCAATCTTTGGTTGACGCCAGTTCAATGTATGGGCCTCGTAAATGTCTTTATTAAATAAAAACAAAAAAAAAGAAAAGCATGAACTCGGTAACATCTAATGTAAAAGTAAGTCCTTCTAGACATTACTGTCTCGAGCAGGGCCAGATTAAGACCCCTGGAAGCCAAAAGCTCTTAAAAGGTTTTCCTACTTC
>NC_068984.1:137405707-137407696 GCF_001194135.2 Octopus bimaculoides | reverse complement strand
TTACAGGCACAACAGAAACAGGAAGTAAGTGTGAGAGAAAGTTGTGGTGAAAGAGTACAGCAGGGTTCACCACCATCCCCTGCCGGAACCTCGTGGAGCTTTTTAGGTGTTTTCACTCAATAAACACTCACAACGCCCGGTCTGGGAATCGAAACCGCGATCCTATGACCGCGAATCCGCTGCCCTAACCACTGGGCCATTGCGCCTCCACCATTTCTTAATAGATTGAATTGATCAGAATAGAGTTACTCCCCTTTAGCCAAATTCGAAAAGCTAAACCGAAGTGGTTAAATTTACGTTATATAGTTAACATAAAACCCAATTATAAATTCCGTATAAGGCTTCATATTGCTATAGATGCTCATTGTTATAGTGACGTTGCTACTTGAAAGAGTGTGTGTATGTAAACGTGATCTGGTTCATTTGTTTAGGTGTTTTTAACATTCAGCGATTGGACAATGTTACCACACGACAATAAGAGCTTAAATAGTGTTCAATACTTCGTGGAATTTTAAGTGAATTCATGAAGCACAGAAATATGGTTGAAATACATTTTAATGGTTAGGTGTGTATTTGGTATAAATAAAAATTCACTTTGATTGATGTCATGCTCAGCGGAGTGAAAACAGTACATTCTTTTCTCTCTCTTTCTTTCTCTCTCTCTCTCTCTCTCTCTCTCTCTCTCTCCACAAACACACACACACATGTATATATATATATATATATATATATATATATATATATATATATATATATATATATATATATATATACATATCTGTGAGTATTTGCGTGTTTGTGTGAGTGCATAATGTTTATGTAAAGATGTATAGGACAGACAAGTAGACTGACACACACCTACATACACACACGCATACATACATACATACATACATACATACACACATGAATGCATACATACATACGTACGTACGTACATACATACATACATACATACATACATACATACATACATACATACGTACATACATTTGGAGATAACAGTAATATCCTTTCTACCATAGGCACAAGGCCTGAAATTGTGGAGGGAGTGGTTTGTCAGATACATCGACCCTAGTGTTTAACTGGTATTTATTGTATCGACTCCGAAAGGCAAAATCGCCCTTTGCGGGCTTTGAACTCGAGACATAAAAACAGACGAAATGCCGCTAAGTATTTTGTCTGGCGTGCAAACGATTCTGCTAGCTCGTCGCCTTAAAGTTGACAGTAATATTGACATGAAGTGCAACTTTTCTTGGATTACTGACCGAAACATGGCACCACACTTTGAAGGATATGGATATGCAATCCAAAGGCAGAAAATAGCTACAAGATTCCCAATAAACAAAAGCGACTCTGTAGCCCACGAAGCGCGAGATGCAACAAAAAGTTTATGTCACAATTCTGTAGAACACATTAAACATGTCATCCGCAGCTGCCCCTAAAATTATCAAGGTACAACTTCCATAATCGACAAGACGTTGTGACTAAAACACTATAGAATGCCATCCAAAAAAAGGTTTTCTTGGAGTAAATATAACCCCCACAGACACACCACCTGTTACTGAATATAAATATAGACATAATCAATACAAGGGATATTAGTGGAACATTCACTTCAAAACTTCTACCAAGGGCACACATAACGGGCTGGATACTGTAGTTTGGGACAGAAAAGTAAAGTATGTACCGTCATACAGGTCAGCTTCACTGTTCATAAGCACATATGCTGACAGCTTCCATTGATTCCCCATCCAGACACGCTGTCGTCACCAATAACACTGTCTCCTGTGACATCATGTAATCCACCCTGCCCAATTGCAGCCAATCTACCGGTAGCCATTTTGGACTTCCTGCACCTCTCGGTTCGCTCGGATATTCCACCAGCCTTGAGGAGACATGCTCCGCTAGGTACTTACGAAACTTGAAGTCGCACGGAATCCAAACCAAACTGTTTTGAATTATATATATATATATATATATATATAT
>NC_068984.1:137403000-137404731 GCF_001194135.2 Octopus bimaculoides | reverse complement strand
CAGGTGTATTAGTTTAACGCTCGGGAAGGTGAGAAAGTCTTTTATGTTTCGAGCCTGTGCTCTTCAACAGAAAGGAACACGAGAAAACAAAGGCTCACCGCCTTCAAATAATAATAATAATAATGATAATAATAATAATAATAATAATAATAATAATAATAATAATAATAATCCTTTCTACTAAAGGCATAAGGCCTGAAATTTGAGGAGAGGGGACTAGTCGATTACATCGACCCCAGTGTTTCTCTGGTACTTAATTTATCGACCCCGAAAAGATGAAAGGCAAAGTCGACCCCGGCGGAATTTGAACTCAGAACGTTGCGACGGGAAAAATAACGCTAAGCATTTGGTCCAGCATGCTAACGATTCTGCCAGCTCGCCGCCTTAATTATAAAAAGGAGAAGATCTACTTTCAACAAAAAAAGCAAGGTGACACGTGGTGGGACTGAACTCAGTACCATGTGGTTGCGAAGCAACTTCTTACCACACAGCCACACATATGTACGTATGTATGTATGCATGTATGTATGCATGCATGCATGTATGTATGCATGCATGCATGTATGTATGTATTTATATATGTGTGTGTACGTATGTATATATTCTTCATTTGTGAATTAACAATGCTACCAACGGTTTCATGCGGAATATATCGCAATTTTCAAGAGTTCACTTAATCCACAAATTTGTTAATCCTCAAATGAAGAATATATTTATCAACTAAAAGCGGTGTTGAGTCACTCATTTTCATTGTTCACCATTCCTATATGCATGTGTGTTTCTTGGTCTGCTTGCCTGTCTGTTTATTTGTGTGTTTTATGTAGAAAGATAACTTCTGTGCATACAAAAATTTTCAAATTTAACTGTATGACTCTTGTTTCGTTTTCTTCTAATTTCCAGATGGATGTGATCCAAATATGTGCCGCCTTCCCGACTGTCGCTGTCCTGGCATCAATATTCCTGGTGGACATGCATCTAGTGAAACACCTCAAATAGTTATGTTGACTTTTGACGATGCAATCAACGAAAAAAATATTAATTACTATCATTACTTGTTTGGTCGTGAGAAGCAATCGAACCTGCACAACCCAAACGGATGTCCAATCAAATCCACTTTCTTTATAACAGACGTCGATAACAGTTATACTTTAACTAATGAAATATACCAACAAGGCCACGAAATAGCTTCGCACACCATGACGCATAAATATCCCATAGAGTATTGGAAAAATTTAAGCTACACCGAATACGAAAAAGAAGTGAAAGGCGTAACCGATAAATTGTAAAATTTATCTTATATCCCTAATAACAAAATAAAAGGTTTTCGTGTACCATTTTTAGAAGTTGGTGGTGATACGCAATACGAGGTTTTGCGAAATCTTGGCTACGCTTGGGATTCTTCGATGCTTACCGGTTCTCTTGAGTACAACAGTGATCCACCAGTGTGGCCTTTTACGCTAAACTACCCTCCAGAGAAGAAATATTGTTCTTCGGGAACCCGACCAAACAAGCCCTTCCCTGTATTTTGGGAAGTACCATTGATACGGTTTTACGGTAACGAGGGGAAACCTTGTGCAATGGGTGGTATGTGCTCACAGCCTGAATCCGTTCTCAATATTTCAGCTTACCTCTGGAAAAACTTTCAGCGACATTATAACACGAACAAAGCACCATTTGGAATTTTTATACATTCTTATTGGTTTGACAAGGATATGAAGAACCTGTATGCTC
>NC_068984.1:137397557-137401826 GCF_001194135.2 Octopus bimaculoides | reverse complement strand
CGCTACATTTGAAAACAGAAAATACAATTTTAGTATTATTATCTAAATACGGTGACATAACAAAGCACTTAACACTAGCTACAAGTTTCGTTGTAGTAATCTTACAAAGAGAAAAGAATCCATAAACCTCAATTAACGTCTAAGAAAAAAACAGGGAACTGGCAGCAGAAATGGTATAGATCGGAGTAAATTGCTTCAGTAAATCCGAAATGGAAGAAAAAAATAAGTATCAGTAATATAGAAGTGGAAGCAGATGGCCTACTGGCTAGAGCAGCGGACTCGCGGTCGAAGGATGGTGGGTTCGAATCTCAGACCGGGCGATGTGTGTGTGTGTTTATGAGCGAAACACCTAAGCTCCACGCGGCTCCGGCAGAAGGTAATGGCGAACTTCTTCTGACTCTTTCAACACAACTTTCTCTCAATCTTTCGTCCTGCATTTAGCAGCTCACCCGCGATGGACCGGCGCCCCGTCCATGTGGGGAACCTATATGCCCGGGAAACCGGTCCTTATGAACCAGACATGGCGCGAGAAGGAACAAACAACAACATAGAAGAAATCTAAAATCGGAAGAAACTAGCGAGGGTCTCCACAATAATCTTTTCTATAGGCGCAAGGCCTGAAATTTGGTAGGAGGGTGCCAGGTGATTAGATCGACCTAAGTACTCCACTGGTACTTAATTTATCGACCCCGAAAGATAAACGGCAAAGTCGACCTCGGCAGAATTTGAACTCAGCACGTAAAGACAGACGAAATACCGGTAAGCATTTTCCCCGGCATGCTAATGAGTCCGCCAGCTCGCCGCCTTGGTTTCTGCCATAATAATAAACATTATAATCTTCTTCATCAACAGCTGGGAATTACTTTGTCTAATCCTAAGAATCCAGTTTCCATGGCCTAGAAGTGAACGAGATCATAACGTTCTCCTGGACGGGACGCCAGTGAGTCAGAGGTTTACTCGTTCACAGATGAGTGGACTGAAGTAACGTGAAAGGAAGTATTTTTGCTCAAAAACACAACGCACTTCTCGGTCCACGAATCGAAACCACGATCTTGCGATTGTGAGTGCAACACTCTAACCGCGGGCCCACTCGCCTTCGCAATGGTAGTGGTTTCGAATTTTGGCACACAGAAATTTTAGGAGAAAGAGAGAGAGGGAGAGAGAAAATCGATTATATCGACCCCGGTGACCCTCTGATACTTAGTGAACAGACAAAGGGTTAATACTTTAGTCGGGAGGAAAATACATTGCCCTGACCTTCCACGGGGCCTCCGAGACTGGTGGGAGAGGGAGAGAGAAGGATGGGTCTTTGAAACACTGGACTTCTTTGCAAACGATATCCAAGGACCAGATATTGGTGATAAACTGGGCGAGTAGGCTATGGTGAGATTTGAACTTAGAACACAAGTAGCACAAGACATCCCGCCCGACGCTTCAACTATTCTGCCAATCCACCATCCTAGTAAAAGTAAAGAAAGTTCCTTGGACAGTACTGCCTCGAGTTCTAGAACTCAAAGGGCCGATTACCCGCTTTCCGTGGCATATAAGTAACTGAACAGTATACCAGTGCGTCGCGGGTTTACTCATTTGCAGTTGAGTGGCCAGGAATAACTTGAAATGAAGTGTTTTGCTTAAGAACACTGCGCACACCCTGCTCCGGAAATCAAAACCACGATCCTGCGCTCGCCAGTGCAACATTCTAACCACAAGGCCATGTGCCTCCTCCCAAACCCTAGGCTGGTACTTTAGTCATCAGTTTTGGAATGAAGGATAAAGATGACATCTCCGGGATTTGAACTCACCGGAACAATTACTGCAACACGTCTTGTTCGACGCGCAAATGATCCCACCGACTCGACGCCCTAAACTAGTACTTTTGGGATGCTATTGAATATAATTATAGATCAACATGATCATAGGCCAGCGAGTCATTGACTTGCTTCACAATAGACCTACAGATCCTCAACGGTAGCAATGTGTTGGGTTGTCAGATAAAGTCGTAAGTCCTTTTTTTCTACATGGTACACCATTGCCACATGTCTGAAAAGTAAGACAAAGTTTATTCAATTTTCAAAATCGATAATCGACAGCTGCAGAGGGAAAGCATACCAACAAAAACAAAAACATGTAGTACGATAAAAGTATTTTCGAGTTAATTCAAATGACATTGGAAAGAATGTTTTTTAAATGGATAGCAGACAAAAAAAAGGCGAATTTATCTCATAATCCAATATAAAAATGCTGTCATTAAAACATCTGTGAATCAGTTGACTTCATATTTGGCATTGAAAAACATCGATATTGACAAATCGAATATTACATAGTTATATACTAAATTGCGTCACAAATTTTCAGGTTTGTTGTTAGTGAATAAAAGCAATTTATCGATTATTAAGCCTAGACAGATAATAATGATTTTAAATTTTTGTCACAAGAGCAGATTGGGTAAGGGAATTAAGTCGATTACATCGTCCCAGTGTTTCACAGGTATGATAGTTTCAAATTTTGGCACATGGATAGCGATAATAATAATAATAATCCTTTCTACTAAAGGCATAAGGTCTGAAATTTGGTGTGGGGGAGGACTAGTCGATTACATCGACCGCAATGTTTCACTGGTACTTTATTCATCGACTCCGAAAGGATAAAAGAAAAAGTCGACAATAGGGCGGCCGGAATTATGTTGTTTATGTATTTTAAGGACGAAATAGACAGTGGAAGTTCGGGGTGTGGTGACAATGAGGTTGGTGGCAGTGCGTGGCAGTGAACCAGAAAAGACCAGCTGATGGACAGTGGTCGAAACATTCCTCTAGTAATGGTATCTTCATGTAGTATCTGGAGGTCGCTGAGTTGGTGGAGTATTCCTTTTCTATAAAGGTCGGCTCGCCAAACAACAACGGCGCTCCTTTTGTCGGCTAGCTTAATAACAATGTCCTTACGTTAGCGGAGCTTCCGGAGGGCGTCCAGTTCCGATGGGGGAAGGTTCGAAATGCTTGGTTTTCTATCTAAATTGAAAGTAACGAGATCGAAACGGCATTTATTAATGAATATATCTACCAAACGGTGTAATCCTAGGTTTGGTGTCCAGTTGGAGAAACTCTTTTTGAGCGTAGTAAAGTCGTCCTCAATTGGAGGAACTGGGCTTTTGTTGTAGAAAAATGCCCTGAGTTGGATCCGAGGAAGGAAACTTTCTGTATTGGCGCGTGCGTCGAATTCACCGGGCGTGATTTTGAGAGGAATTAAATTAAGACCTCTGCTAAGTAAAGCTCGTTCAGCGTGAGTGAGAGGAAAATCGCTTGGGATGGCATAGACGGTGGAGGTGTTGAGCGAAACAGGAGAAGTTGGATGGTGGGGAATGAGTGAGTGAATTTTACATGTCTTTTGTAGTACAACAAGGAAGTCGTACAGTTTGTAACACATGACCCTGCATCAACAATATTACCACCATCACGGGGCCTAAGAAGCAATATCACATAACACACCACTTCTGTTGCATTTCGGAGTACTTTTTTTTTTACTTTGCGGAAGGGGAAATGATATGGTAAAGAAAGCCAGTCAAATTCTATTTCATTTTAAACAACACGAAACTAACAATAACATCGGACTGTAGTTCACTGAAAAAATTAATGACAGAAACGATTTGAAATGTGTTTTTCCGTTTGTTTGTTTTTTAATGAACAAAAGATTCTAATACATCGTAAAATATAAACACAAAAATTAAACCAGAAAATGACTGCAAATGAATGACATTCAGCAGTGAATCAACTGGCTAGAGAACACAGATATATGAAATTAAATAAGAAGAGTAGAAATTAAGATTATTAAATAATATCACTTTCAACTATTGGTCAGCATACTTTAAAAACGTCCGAGGACCGTGAATTCTATTTAAACGTAAACAATATGAGAGATCACTATGTGGATCCCTAGAGCTATTGTGGTTGGGAACCAAACTTTTTACCACTCAGCTACTCCTAAATATAATGATAGAAAAAGAAGTTGAACTTCTAAACTGACCAAAAACATAAAACAAAAGAATTTCTAGTTTTATTTGACTTCAGTAAAGCATCATTTCTTCCTTTAGGACGGGTGCCAAAGTGTTACGATCAATATCTTAGAAAAACAGAATTTTGAAGAAATATTTTTCCAGTTTTATGTCTTTGACGAACTAAAAATGTACAAAATGAACAATATGGGTATCGGAAGGAACAGTTTGGTTTAATGGAAAACGATTCTGGACATATTCTATTTCAAAGCTGGAAGACAATT
>NC_068984.1:137393392-137396851 GCF_001194135.2 Octopus bimaculoides | reverse complement strand
TTACAAGCACTCCACTATCGGTCCAACGCCAGGCTAAAATCGGAATACACTGGACCTAAAGGTAATACGATCCTAGAGTCAGAGTCGCTGCGTGACCTGGGAGTTCACATGAGCAATGGTACAACATTCCATGTGCATACTACCAAAACGGTAACACTGTGCAGGCGAGTGGCTGGATGGATGCTGAGGACATTCAGAACCAGGAAAAGGAGGCCCTGCAACTCCTATGGAAGACTTTCGTTCTAAGCCGCTTGGGCTACTGCACCCAACTATGGTCCCTAGAGAGTGTGAAACAAATTGTGGATCTTGAAGCAATCCAGCGCCAATACACAAAGAAGACTGACTTGATGCAAAAGATGGGCTACTGGGGGAGGTTAAAGGAGCTGAGTCTCTATTCCTCGGAGAGAAGACGAGAGAGATATGCAATGATATATATTTGGAAGATCTTGAAAGTTTTAACTCCCAATTTTGGAATTGACAGTTATACCAATCCTCGAACTGGACGGCACTGCATCATACCAAAAATCCCGTATTCCCCATTACAACGGCCCTATTGCTCAAATGGTACTTTTCAACGATCCCGTGAAGATGAAAGGAGCTAAAAGGCAAAGCTGACCCCCAGCGGAATATGAACTTACAACGTAACGACGGATGAAATACCGCTAAGCATTTTGCTCTGCGTGCTAACGATTTTTTCGGCTCACTACTTTTGTATATATTACAAGGCTATTAGTAGCATTTAGCTCGGTGCTCTATTTTCTCATAAGTCCTGCACTCAAGTGCAATATTGATGTGAAACATTAATCGTATGGAAATGTTTACTGATAGCCATGACGCAATTTCTATAACAAGATTATTCTGGGTCTTTTAAATGCAACACTGGTTGAACGTAAGTAAATATAGGGAAAATGAACGAAAAAATGAACAATAAATCGCAAAATAATACCACAACGCCTTTCAAAAACAACATCTGTTACTTCTCGAATAAAGATTTTATGAATCACTACATTTAGCTTTTATGTATATATTTGTGAACAGGATTCCAGGCATTCTGTTATTAAAGATACACTTGCGTAAAAAATGCATTTTTCGTAGCTCGGGGGAAGGGAAGGGAAGGTAGTTTTTATTTTATTTTATTGTGTGGTCAGAATTTTGCTTCCCAGCCACTTGTTTCTGTGTTCGGTCCCAGTGCATGACACCTTGGGCAAGTATCTTCTACTATAGCTCCAGACCAACCAAAACCTTCTGAGTGAATTTGGTAGATGGAAACTGGAAGTCGTAATCGTGTATACACACACACACACACACACACACAAACAATAATAAGGATTCAGATAAAATCGGGTACTAGAAAATTTATGTACCAAGTAGGGTTGCATAAACCTGTGGTCACTACCCATGGTCGATCAATATTAAATAGAATATTCCTGTTGTATACACAGAGGAAACCAACCTTATGTGTATTTAGCGCCAAGAGGTTTGTCCAAAGCACATGTTACGTTGATTGTACGTTGTTGGTATACTCCAGGATGTCCGATATATCGTAAATCTCTCTTGTGTATTATAACCAAACGAACAATAACAAATGAATAATTCTTTCTACTCTAGGTACAAGGCCCGAAATTTTTAGGGAGGATCCCCAGTCGATTAGATCGACCCCAGTACGCAACTGGTACTTAATTTTATCGACCCCGAAAGGATGAAAGCAAAGTCGACCACGGTGTAATTTGAACTCAGAACGTAATGAAGAATAAGTCCTGGGGTCGATTTGCTCCACTAAAGGTGGTGCTCCAGCATGGCCGCTGTCAAATGACTGAAACAAGTAAGAGAGTAAAAAAAAAGAGTATACTAGGTTTAGTAATGTGAGTAACTGGGAGAGAACAGAAGATAAAGAAAAAAGAAAAAATACAGAAAAAGCAAAAAAAAAAATAAAGAGTAAAAAGTGAAGAAATATATAAGTGCGTAAAAAGCCAATTAGGTATAGGGTCGGGGTTTAGGATTCGCTAGTTAAGGCTGAAGATCAAAGAGAGGAAGGCAGACCGCCTTTAGTCGAACAAATCACCCCCAGGATTTATTCTCTGTAAGCCTAGTACTTATTCTATCGGTTCTTTTTGCCGAACCGCTACGTTATGGGGACGTAAATACACCAACTCGGGTGTCAAGCGATGAGGAGGAGACAAACTCAGACACGCACACACACACACATATATACGACGGGCCGGGCTTCTTTCAGTTTCCGTCTACCAAATCCACTCACAAGGCTTTGGTCGGCCCAAGGCTATAGTAGGACACTTATGCAAAGTACCACACAGTTGGACTGAACCTGGAACCAAATAGTTGTGAAACAAGCTATATTATGTTGGTGCATAATTATTGCGGCTTTTTTACAACGAATATTGTTCAACAAAAACAATAACAACATGTAACAAAAACATCCTTAAATGATTATTCTGGAGCATATTCACCATCTACTTCAATTACTGCTTCCCATTTGCTTGGCAAACTGTCAGACCGTCATTTAAAGATGTTTTTGTTAAATATTGTTATTGTTTTTGTTGAATAAAATTTGTTGAAAAAAAGCCGCAATAATTATGCACCAACCCAATACGAAAACCACAGAAGGTAAAAACATATATATATGCGAATAAAAATACCGATATATAGAACGGCCAATCAAAAAGGTAAATACCATCGACTAAAAATTCTAAAATGTGTCATGCAACTAAAAATCTAAATAAAATAAAATAAAATATCAATCGACTATAAAAATTATCTTACTCCCCTCAGATCAAAGAGTACGTCAACAAAGGTCAATTCATAAAAACCATGGTTGGTTGGAGTCCAGGAGCAAAAAGAGTTCCACAAAAACAAGTCAAACACACCTATGGCCATTTCGGAAGTTCATTGCCGCGGTTAAAGTGCATCTCGGCAATGAAATCCTCATCAAGATGAACAGGAAACTCTTTGTGAAACCCTTTTGTGGACTCCAACCCCCTAAAGTTCTTATGAACTGAACTTTTTTGACGTACTTTTTGATTTAAGGGAAGTAAGAAAATCTTTTTAGTCGATTGATATTATATTTTATTTTATTTTAGTAGCTTGACACGCTTTAGAATTTTTAGTCGATTGTATTTACCTTTTCAATAGGCCGTTCTCTATATCTGTAATTTTTATTCGCATATATATTTTTACCATCTGTGTTTTTTGTATATGTATGCTTTATATGTTTAAGAACCATGGTGACATTTATATATTTATATATGATCAAATGTTTGGCAGTATGGGGTTATATATGAAGCCGTTGACTCGAATTTGATGTTTGTTCTATGATCAATGTTTCTTATCTCTGTCTCAATTATATTTGAACACTTCTTTTTTGCAGTCCTATAAACACTTTTGTTTCCATAAAAAGAGACAAACATTATTTCTTGTCGTGTATATATATATATATATATATAT
>NC_068984.1:137391209-137392685 GCF_001194135.2 Octopus bimaculoides | reverse complement strand
ATAGAAAAAAAAGCAAAGGAAGAAAGAAGGAAAGAAAACAGTCCGAAACACAGCAACTTCAATCTTCCCGCCAACTGGTACTCCCGGCCGACTGGTGTAGCAACCGGAACAAAGCTTCACAAATCTCACCAATAAATTCAACAAAAATTGGTAACTAAAATTTCACAATACAGTCTTCCGGCCACCAGTACTCCAGGCCAACTAAATAGTAGCAGGAACACAGCAACAGGAACACAAAAACAAAGTTCACAATTTTTGTAGGCGGGATACGCCCCCAAAACACACTTCTCACCGCTAAGTGAGACTTTAAGCACAACTACGGCAAACAAATGCGTGGAACTCAGTGGAGGTTTCTTGTTCGACATAAATATAAATAAACACGAGCAACAAACCCCCACTAAATCCAAAAAAACACAAAAGTCTTACCTGTAGTTGTGCGTCAAAAATTCACGACGCTGGCATACAGCGACGCGACAGGAGCAGCTAAAAAACACGTCCGAACAGGTGTGAGGTAAGCAAGCTACTTACCACACAGCCACTCCTGCGCCTATTAGTATTTATTAGTACATATATGTATATACATATAATATATAATGTACATAAATATATAGGAGAAAAGGTAAGTTCGAAAAGAACAATTCAAACTTTTGAGGGGATCCAAAAAGAGAGAAAAGATGATTTCTAATAAGGATTCATCATATTCATGAAAAACAACCAAAACAGGTAATAAGAATATAATAATAATAATAATAATAATAAACACCGTTCTAGACTAAATACGCGTGTCTATTAGAGTACATTATACTCTAATGGACACACGTGGCTTTGTTTACACTGTATTTCGGTTATAACGGTGTTTATTATTATTATCATTATTATTATTATTATTATCATTATTATTATTATCA
This sequence comes from Octopus bimaculoides, assembly GCF_001194135.2. Lineage (NCBI taxonomy): Eukaryota > Metazoa > Mollusca > Cephalopoda > Octopoda > Octopodidae > Octopus > Octopus bimaculoides. Next base: position 137,391,777 of record NC_068984.1, on the reverse strand, counting down.
TTATCATTATCATTATTATTATTATTATTATCATTATTATTATTATTAAACACATCCGTTTCATTCTTATGTTATAGTTTCACTGCACACATGCATTTGCATACGCATTGATATACATTTTGTATTTTTCTTTTTCGTCTCTCTCACCAGTAATATTGTTGATATCATTGTCTTTCCCGTTCACAACTTCGTTTGTAAATTACCAGATTTTCCCTATTGCCCCATCTATGTTCTCTTATTGTGTCTTATTTTATTTTCATTTTATTTATTTTTTTATCTCCTATTACTTCATCTTATTAAACTTGTCTGATGTCCTTCAAAAGATCCTTTCACTGATGAGAATGACAATGTATAAATTAAATTTTAAATTTTATTTTTATTCTTAATTTTAATTGTTTAATTGTTTATTTTCAATTATAATTTTAATCATTATGATTTTTAATTTTTCTTAAATTTTTTGCATTGTTTTTCGAAACGTACGTATGCATTGAATCCAGTTTTATAATAAACCTATTTCTGTTTCAACATCTTCTCTCTATTTTTTTTATACTTGTTTATGGTATATAAC
>NC_068984.1:137389402-137391084 GCF_001194135.2 Octopus bimaculoides | reverse complement strand
TATATATATATATATATATATATATATATATATGCAGGCGTGGCTCTGTGATAAGAAGCTTGCTTCCCAACCGCATGGTTCCGGGTTCAGTCCCACTGCGTGGCACCTTCGGCAAGGGTCTTCTACTATAGTGTCGAGCCGACCAAAGCCTTGCGAGTGGATTTGGTAGACGGAAACTAGAAGAAGCCCGTCGTATATGAATATATTTTTGTGTGTTTATGCCTCCCCACCACCATCACTTGACAACCAATGCTGGTGTCTGTGTGTCCGTAACTAACGGTTCGGCAAAAGAGACCGCTAGTATACGTGCTCGGCTTTTGAAAGAATAAGTCTTGGGATCGATTTGCCCGAGTAAAAGGCGGTGCTCCAGCATGGCCGCAGTAACAAGTAAAAGAATAAAAGAGTACATATGTTTATGTGTGTGTTCGTGCGAGGTGGGGAGTGCACGCGCAGACACACCTACACACACGTTTGTGTATATGTATGTAAGTATATTTTTCAATAGTATTGTGGTTGTAAATAATAATAATAATAGCATAAATAATCGAAAATCATAAAAATAAATACTTTTTAAGGTTGTTAAAAAAGAAAATGCATCAGCTGTCGCCAGTTTGAATATAATTTTTTTAATAAATCAATTATTTGTCAAACTATATAAGTTCCCCGCTATTCATTTTATGATATTGAACAACTTAATACGCCTGATATCACCATGAACTCCATCAGAGTTGTATTTTTCGTGGCCTTTATGTCAATGCTTTTTACTGCAGCAGTTGCGGTAGACTGCAGTGGGGGTTGCCCAACTATAACAGACGGTTGCATTACCGTTGATGCGAGATGTTCAGATTGTTCAGCATGTGCCGTTCTACAGGGCGAAAGCTGTAATTCAAATACAGAAAGGTATGGAAAAATGTTTATTAACATGCATTTTATTTTATTGGTGAGAACGTTTACTGGTTTACTGATAATATTAGCGGACCTGTGTGTATTTGGACTAACTGTGTGTATAAATTCATGGAGGGCGATGGAATTGATATGATTGTACTAAGTGCCTAGATTGTGTAGTTGTTCTATGTTGATAAAGAAGAGAAAAAGTGATAGAAAGAGAGAAAAGGAATAGTAATAGTAGGGGGGAAGGAGGAGTGTCTGGTAAGGTTTGACTTGTTTTGATATTTATACGTACATATGTTGGGATGGGGAACGTAGGTCACTGTTTTGACCTTAGGTACAGCTGGCGTTTCCTTAACGAGTTCAGATGTTACAAGGCAAACGAAAACGTTTTGTTCTGATGTTGTCAGTTCGGAGCGTTTGTGATTAGACTGGAGATTTGGATTGCCTGATGTCCTTAAGCCTGGGTTTTGAACAGTGTTGTTCTCTTAGGGAGCAACAACATGGTTATACAATTTCATTTAGGAGCTGAGTTTTACCTTAACGTTACTATTTACTCTTTACTCTTTTACTTGTTTCAGTCATTTGACTGTGGCCATGCTGGAGCACCGCCTTTAGTCGTGCAAGTCGACCCCAGGACCTATTCTTTGTGAGCCTAGTACTTATTCTATCGGTCTCTTTTTGCCGAACCGCTAAGTTACGGGGACATAAACACACCCCCATTGGTTGTCAAGCGATGTTGGGGGGACAAACACAGACACACAAACATATACACACACACACACACACACACA
>NC_068984.1:137387510-137389074 GCF_001194135.2 Octopus bimaculoides | reverse complement strand
TATATATATAATCGAAATATGTTACAAAAAGAAAATAGAAACTACATGTGGAAATGTAGGGGGAAAGTAAGAAGATAAATAAGCGAAAATGCACATTGGAAATCAAAAAAGTAAAGGCTTTTTATGAAAAGATACGATAGATATATACAATAAGATGAACTGAGGTAGGAATAAAAGTAATAAAAGTCGTTATTGTGAATTGTTAAAGAGATTCAAAGGCATACTGGTTTCGTAAAATTTCTGTTCACTGCTTTGAATGCGCACCGATTACCGAACGGTGTCGGGTCTACTAGTCCCTGAGTAAAAAGATTATGTGTAAGGGAGGTAAGTAGTTCTGGACTTGGTGCAATTAAGGTAGATATAAATCTGTAATGTGAATGGTGTATGGGATGTATGGGGGTTAGTGGTATTAATTGAAAGGTTAGTAGTGTTGTGTATTATGTTATGTGTTCATATTGAGTTGTGGAAGATATTTACTGATGAAAGTTGCCTCTTTATTCATTCTTTGCTGTACTGAGGTGTTCTGTGAACATTGATAGAAGGGGAAAATTAGGAAATTAGGATTAAGGTTCCTAGCACACCTTTCTATGTGTCCACTAACCTGTATCTGTCTGTATTGTGGGTGGCGGATTTGTTCTTTGTGGAGAGTGTTTCTTCGACGGAGTGATTTTCCTGTTTGGCCAATATAATGATTACCAAACCCTAAGCATGCAATGGCATAGATTAGGTTTTCAGAAGCACAGGTGAAATTTGATTTAATCTTAAATATTTCACCTTGTTTAAAGTGGAACTGTGAACCCTCCAAAAGGTTAGGTCGACCACATTTTTTTTACTTTTGGTTCCGTTGCTAATGGATATAGTCTTGCACTGGTTAATATTTTTTTCATTGATTTCGGTTGCATTTTGCTTTTGATAATTTTATGTGAGCCTAAAATTTTGTTCATTGTTTTATCACCTGTGAGAATGGATAGAATTTGGATGATGATGCTGAAGGTTTCATTGTTTCTAGGGTTGTGTGGAGATGTACGGGAGTATCTTTTAGTTCCGTGTAGTATTTCCGTTGACTTCCCTTAATGTTCGTATATCTATGTCCTTAGCTCGTTTAATGCCATCATTTATTAATGATATTGGGTAATGTCTTTTGATTAGTATTGATCTGAGTTCAAGGAGTCTTTGTTCACGAGTATCAGTATCCGAAACAGATTCTTTTCGCTAGATTATATGGTATGTTAATTTTTATGTGTTTGGGGTGGCAGGAGTTGAATAATAGGTATTGTTTAGAATCTGTGGGCTTATAGAAGATGTTTGTTTCGATGTGGTTATTGACAATTTTAATTAGGATGTCAAGAGAAGGTAGTTGTTTATTGCTGTGCTCCATGGTGAATTGTATGTTGCTATTAATATTGTTAAGCATTATTTGGAAATCGAGGAGTTTGTCCATGCTGTCTTTCCAAACTATAAAGCAATCGTCCAAATACATCTTCCAGCTCTCCTTTAAATAGCAATGTAATGAGATGCCAAATTTTGGCAGTGATGATTGGTGTATATATATATATATATATAT
>NC_068984.1:137387021-137387325 GCF_001194135.2 Octopus bimaculoides | reverse complement strand
ATATATGTATGTATATATTTGAGTCTGTGTGTGTATACATTTTGAAATGTTTTAACTAAAGAAGTCTTATATAATGGATGTATTTCCTATTATATCCTATTATATATTACGTAGACATGAAATGTACGTATTAAATGATTCAAAATATCTATATTTGGGTTGACTTCGTACATACACCAACGCCGATCGTCAAATGATCGTGGGGGACAACCACAACCACAAATACACATACACATGCACACACACATAGACACACACATTCTCACACATACACTCATACACAGATATATATATACACGACAGG
>NC_068984.1:137386196-137387011 GCF_001194135.2 Octopus bimaculoides | reverse complement strand
ATATATATATATATATATATATATATATATATATATATATATATATACACGACAGGCATCTTTCAGTTTCCATCTGCGAAATCCACTTACAAGTCTTTAGTCGGCCCTAGACTATAGTGGAAGATACTTGCCCAAGATACTACGCAGTGAGACTGAACTCGGAACCATGTAACTGGGAAGCAGTCTCTTAGCACACACCCTACATATGTATATTAATGTTTGTTTTTGTTATGCTAAAAGTGACTTTACATTAAACTGAAGGATACATTTGTATTGCAAATACTTAATACATTTGGTGGAGTATAAACTTATTCTTTAACAAGAACAGCATTGAGAGTGACTTCGAAGTTTCAGCCAGCTAAGCCATCATTGGACTGATGGCTTAGCTAGATGAGACCTTGAAATTTGACACTGCCAATATTCTTGTTTTATGTTTCATGTTTTTAGGAGGTTAATTTTTTAAAGTTGCATTCCCTCGCTTTCGGTAAATATGTGATTATTTTTTGGTAGTTTTGACTTATTTGGTCCCTCTAAGCGTGAGGCATTACTATATAATAATGCCCTTATATAAATTATATATATTTATGGAAAAAAAACGATGGGTTTTTTTCCTTATGGGATTTTTTCACGCTGACTACTTGATAAATTCTTATAAAGATTTTATCCTATATTATATTATAAATAATTAGAATATATTCAGTGCTGAATATTATTCTGTAAAAGCACGTGTTACCGAGATGCAACTGGATAAAGCCAGCCTCTTTCACGGATATATAAGGATGAACAGAAGTCATCGTACTTTGTTGGGTACATCG
>NC_068984.1:137383105-137385891 GCF_001194135.2 Octopus bimaculoides | reverse complement strand
TGTGTGTGTGTGTGTGTGTGTATGCATGTATATTGTGACTGTACTTTTATACTACGTAAAATCAACAAATGTACACCAAAAGCCGCGAACTTGTACCGAGCCAGATTGAGGCAAACAAAATACAAAAGATGCGTCGAAATTAATAGTTTGATGAACTTCGACTCTTTCTTCCATCGTGGGACATGAGTGAGGAATGTCCGTTGAGAGACCTAATAGCAGTAGCCTTAAAAGCTAGATTTTCCATAGGTCTATGGCATAAATCGAGCGAAAAAAAATCAGGAGTTCATACTCTCCTATGCTCTTATCAAACTACACCTCGACTTCCTAGACAACATTATTAATGAAACAGACGAAGTGGTCAATGATGACCTAGCATGTTCTGAAACCTACGAAGGATAGACAGACGGCATCAAAAAAGAAAGTAGCCACGAGCACCACCCGTCCTAAAAAAACAGTACTCGAAGCAACAACGGATGCAACGAAAACAGTCGAAACGCAACTATAGTGAAAAATGGAGACGGGCAAACAAGCGATGCAGCCAGGAAAAGTGATGCTCTCAAGCCTGAAACTAAAAGCAAAGACAAGAACAAGGACAAAAACTCGAAATGCAAAACAGAAAAACGAACAAACACAAGGACTGAAACTGATAGAGCCCAGGTTTTTGGTAAATTTTATTTAGATGGCACCTGCTGACATTAAGAATGGGGAACAAGCTGCAGTTTTATCCATCTCAAGCCTCATTGGAACAATAAACAGGGTAACTGACCAATAAACCCCAAAGTTTACAATTTACAATTGTCGACGTCACTAACCTTTATACTAATATACCTCGCACTTACGGCCTGAAAGTAATCAAACGCTGGATAGAAAAAACATAGAGGGAGGATAAGCGAACGCTTCAAAACGGACTTCGTTAACAAGGTCACATGCCTGGCACTAGAAGGGAACTCCTTTAGCTTTGATAATGGAATATATCGACAGACAAAGGACACGGCTATGGGGACAAAATTTGCACCTTCATATACCAACCTGGTCATGGGCTTCTTAGAAAAAACTATACGACGAAGTAGAGAATTCAAAATATATCATTGAAAAGTGGAAACGCTTCCTCGATGACAGCTTCAATTTGGGGGATAGATCAAATGATTATCTACAAATATCTAATAACATCCTCACCACTCTTCACCAATCTATCAAATTCACGACAGAGACCAATTATAATGACATACCAGTCATAGACATTCACATAAAAATACGCGACTCTGCAGTCACAACGGACATATTTTACAATAAAAACGGACACGCATCAATACTTGAACTTCTACTCTTGCTATCTTTCACACATCAAAAAGAACATTCCATACAGTATGGCAAGGCGTATCTGCACAATAATTGTTGATCCAAAAATACGAATAAAAACATCACGAAAATTCATGAAATGATCTTGGAGGACCATCGCTGAACAGTTGACGAATTTGTTGATATGATTGGTATTACCTGGAGCTCCTACCAACGAATTTTGAGTGAGGAATTGCGCATGAAAAGAGTTTCAGCAAAATTTGTGCCTCGCAGAAGATCAAAAGTAGTCACGACTGAATGCGTGTCGGGAACCGTAAGAACAGTTGGAAGTTGATCCGGACCTTTTTCAAGAACGACGACACCGGCCGGCAGACTGATACCTGAAGGTATCATCAAGTGGTTTCCCTCGTATTTAAGGTTCTTTTGTTTTCCCTAGAACCAATAGATACAATAAAAATTATAACCGACACACGATTAAAATTACTTATTCATGTCCCCCTAATATTAAGTCATATATCAAGAAGCAACAGACGACTCAAGCCCGCTCTTGATGCATATCACAGGTTTCTGCGAACTACGACAAAAGTTATATCAGAGCCGTGGAAGGTAAATTTAAAATCAGATATAACAACTATCTTTCGAATTTTAGACACCGTAATAAGAGACATTCGACGATCCTTTTGGCTGTAATCTGGAAATTAAAGACAAAGGGACCAGCTTCGACATCAAATGGAAAATCCTCTCTAAAACCAGATCTTAACGGTGTCAATGCTTAGTATATTCTGTTGGAAAATTACATCTCTTAAAAAACTTGAAGACCTCTAACGAATACATAAGTTCCAGGAATTTGTCCGCATTTTAAGAAATACATCTTGTCGGAATTTAAAAGTAGGCCACCGAACACCAAGTAAACCATAAATACCTTGTTTACATCGAATTATTGTAGCACTGATTATCTCTTGTGTTTTTCTTTCTTTGTTTTCTTCCATGTAGCTGTATTTAACAAGACTTGTAATTTTTATTATAAGATTATCTTTACTCTCTTAGCTGATCGAGTGCTTTTCTACTTGATAAAACATTACCACATAATACAACGTGACTGTGTAGGTGTAGGTGCAGGTGTGGCTGTGTGGTAAGAAGCTTGCTCCCCAGCCACATGGTTCCGGGTTCATTCCCACTGCGTGGCACCTTGGGTAAGTGTCTTCTACTATAGCCTTGGGCCGACCAAAGCTTTATGAGTGGATTGAGTAGACGGAAACTATGCATGTATGTATGTATGTATGAAGATATTGGGTTTTTTCTTTCTAGTTTAAGCAGGGTGGGCTGATAGATAATGCTAAATATCTTCTTATTTCATTTCCGATCCTTAACAATTAGTCTTATTGTTAAAGACATTCATTTAGAAGTGGTCTGTATTTGCTTTGCTTGTTTGTTTTTCGTTTCGTTTTATATATATATATATATATATTTGGAAAAAAAATAATCTT
>NC_068984.1:137375688-137381702 GCF_001194135.2 Octopus bimaculoides | reverse complement strand
CGAATTGTGGTGTAGAACTTTGGCTGCTTTTTCTAGCGGGTCAGATGTCCTATTATAGGCATCTCTGATGTGTATGAAATGTACACTGTATTTTAAATGAATAATATATAGTCTGTTGACTAATTTTTTTCTCGCTAGACCACCGCTAGTAAATTGAATTTCTAAATTTTGGGGTTACCCTAAGACTTATTAATATATATATATATATATATGGGGGGTGTATATGACGGGCTTCTTTCAGTTTCTACCTAATCCATTCACAAGACTTTGGAGGCTATGACAGAAGACACTTGCCCAAATTATTTCCATGTAGCGAGATTGAACTCGGGACCATGTGGTTAAGAAGCAAACTTCCTACCACTCAGCCAATTATAACTTCCATTCAAATGTTGCATTGGACTTGGTAATTCTGGTAATTTCCATTTCCTTTCCAGAATATGGACGCTGTAGGCTTTTAAGGGAGATCACCTCTCTTTGACAGATTTAGTCTTTTAATCGTGCTAGGATTGATTAATCAACACATCCATTACACTTGAGTAAGGCCGGTTGCTTTACCGGCCGCTCGACTACAGTTCGGTAGCGAAGGAATATAAGATTATTGGTAGCAGGAAACAACAGCAAGTTTATTATCGAAACATTTTCTCAGACATTCCTTATTTTCCCCCGTCCTTTCTTGTATCCACACTCTTTCAATACGTCCTTGCTACGATTCAACAAAATTAAATGCATCACAAAAAAAAAAAAAATGACTATCGACACATCGCCATTAATATATGAAATATCAAAATAACATTTAGACAAATATTATTTTACTTTGGCACAAGGCCATCAATTTCAGGAGAGGTGATAAGTCTATTACATCGACCCCAGTACGTAACTGGTACTTAATTTATCGACCCCGAAAGGATGAAAGGCAAAGTCGTCCTCAGCGGAATTTGAACTCAAAACGTAACGGCAGACGAAATACCGCTAAGCATTTCGCCCGGCGCACTAACATTTCTGCCAGCGCGCCGCCTTAAAATATTTTCTACTCTAGACACAAGGCCCGAAATTTGGTGTTGGTGGGGAGACAGTCGATTAGATCGGTCCTAGAACGCAACTGGTACTTAGTTTATCGACCCCGAAAGGATGACAGCTCGCCGCCCTATACAGAATAAATATTGAAAATACTTTTGAAAATTAGAGGAATTAGAAGATGCATCTCTCACTCCCTTACAATCTGTTTGTCTTCACTTGTCCCTCCAAGGGGCAGTACCGCTCACGTTAAGAAGTGCTGCTCTAAACAATTAAACATCGATGTCCAGATGTCACAGTTCTCACCAAAGATCAAATTCCTCATTTTTAATCAACTGACATTTGCGATTCCATCTCTTGTTTTTGTTTTTTGTTGTTTATTTTATCACCATCAATCCCTGGACATTTTTGTCTCGATTCTTACAGCTCTTTCACCAATTACCCGGTTTCCAAGCAACAGTCCCTCTGAATTAGTGGGGTGGGGTGGCAGTCAGTCGCTAGATGACTCATTTACAGCTGAGCAACGTGAAATGAACTGTGTTACTCAAGAGCACAACGCACGGCCCGGTCCGAGAATCGAACCACGATCTTGTGATTGTGACACTTAGCCACGTGCCCTCTTTAGTTATCCTTAATTAAGAATTGTTATTAATGTTAATGACCTTCTTGCAATTTTTATTAATTAAATATTCTTTTTGGTTTATTTCTAATATATTCTCTTTTCCATCGCTGTTACAGAGATGCTTCAATGACACCTGGAGTTGGGCAATCTGTTTCTACTGAAACTCCTGTTTCTGATTCTATTATGGAGATCGACTCATAAAAACAGAAAACCATGATTAAACATTAAATGAGATTTGAAATAGTCTATATTACGTGTTTTGTCTTATTTGTTTTTGCTTTTATTATTTGCAATATCTTAAATAGTATAAGTATTCTTGTCACGTTTATATCTTCAACCACTGCTTCTCAACCTAAGTGGAAAAGCTTCCTTGGATATGCTATGAATTCAAAAATGGTGCATAAAATGTCTATGTGGTGCAATGGGGAGTGCTGAACCATAGAGAGGCTGGGACATTTCTTACAAATAAAATATTCGTGTATATGACGCACTCCTTATTTAGTGTTAAATTTGTACAAAATTTGGATCTTTTTAGTTTGGCGGCCAATTTTTCGAAATTTCAAAGTTTATTGAAATTTTTTTAATTTGGTACATCAATGTAGTTTTCAAAGCTAATTATTGACTTATTACGAACATGAATTTCAAAGCAATGATTAGCATATAAAACCATATCATTACACAGAATATGAAATCAATTCGTGCAGGAATTGAAGAGATTGAAAATTGCCAGCCAAGCAGAAAAGATCCCAAAATTTCTTCCTTCATATTCAAACTTGATATCAGCTTTGCCTCATGCATAAGTCGCACCCAGCCTTTAATTTTATTTTTTACCGTTTAAAAATCTAGTATAAAATAGTACGACTTATATACAAGTAAACGCAGTATTCTGACGAGAATCAATACTTACATTTTAAACAAATTTTCAAAACAAAAATTATCGGAATTAAACTATAAAAACGTATTATTATGCTATCAGCAGGAAGAAAGCATAACTGACAATGAGCCAAAGTCCCATTATATAAACCTTCGTCTTCTTTTGTTGTTACTCTTTTACTTGTTTCAATCATTTGACTGCGGCCATGCTGGAGCACCGCCTTCAGTCGATCACATCGATCCCCAGGACTTATTCTTTGTAAGCCTAGTACTTATTCTATCAGTTTCTTTTGCTGAACCGCTCAGTTACCGGGACGTAAACACATCGGTTGTCAAGCGATGGTGGGGGAAACATATACACACAAACACACACACACATATGTATATATTACATGGAAAAATACGAGCATGAAAAGTAATATTCTTAAGATTATAAACATGGAAAAGTATAGGACAAGTTATTACACCTGGAAAAGTATAGAACAAGCTATTACTTCTAGTAAAGTAAAGAATAAGAAACTTTTTTACTTAAAATATTTTGGTAAAGAATGCCAGTTCTTCTAATTTATAACTCTTTACAGTTCTCATCTTTTAAATTTATTGTACAAAACTGTTCAGCTAATTTGTAAGTTTGTCTAATTAGTCACTTTTTGCTGTATTTAAGGCAGTAAATTAGCCAAATTCTACTTAAATAACTATAGTGTTATTTGCAAACCATAATAAAATAAGTTTTAATAATCAAATCTTAATTTTAGCTGCAATATTTTAAGTAAAAAGTTTCTTATTCTTTACTTTACAAGAAGTAATAGCTTGTCTTATACTTTTACAGGTGTAATAACTTGTCCTCTACTTTGTCAGGTTTATAATCTTTAGAATATGACTCTTCATGCTCGCATTTCTCCATGTAATCCATCATTTTTGCATTAATCCATAATTAATAATGCGTCAATTAATGATTTAAGATTTTACCTTATAAAATACTGAAAGATATTTTAATTTTTCCATGTACTTTTTCCAATTTTTCATGTTTAATTGAGATATATGTTGTGATTGAATTATTTGATATTTCCCATCCACACCAAATTAATGGCAGAGATTTTTACCATGTTGTTGGTTGCACCATGGCTCACCAGAATTTACAAGCAACAAGAGCCCCCAAAACCATCAGTTACCAGGCTCACCTCAAGTAACCTAATTTTGCAATATTAGGAGGTTACAGGAATTCATTCAACGAAAAACAATTTCCAATGATTCCGGGACTAGGGGATGGGGCCTCCACCTCATTTTTTCCGAACCAAAATAAGGAATTTGCAGCATATTAGGAGGTGAGGGTACATGATTCCACACAAAAAATCATTTTTCTTTTTTTTTTTAGTGAAAATCGTGCGGGTGTTAATAAAGAAATTTACCATAATGTCATTGTTATTTAGCCTCAAATCAACTGTGATATTGCAAACCTATCATCAAAGGTACCTTCATACGTCTACGCAGAGGATATGAAGGCAATACTGGTTGAAGAAGAGAACTACAGAAAGTTGAAAGAGATGTGTGGAGGTAGCATTGACCCACCAGGAGTGGAGGTAGAATTCAAGGAGTCGCCACCAGTAGTGAATCTGAGAGATATTGAACCATTGATGAAGTTCTACTAAAAGAGAAAAATAATGATGTTATTTTGGGGAAAATAATGGTGATAAAGTAGGAAAAAGAACAATTGTAGATAGTACATATAATGGTTTAAATGGTACCGCATGAGAGTGGGGCCCGTGTGGTCATTTTCATTTTTTTCATTATTATATAATTTCATCCCATTTACATTCGTTTTATGTTTTTTTGTCCCCACTGTGGTCTTGTCTGTCCTTGTGGTGTCCGCATCTGTGCTTAGGGCTTTATGCCTAATAAAGAAATCGCTATTTCGTCTGTCTTTACGTTCTGAGTTCAAATTCCGCCGAGGTCGACTTTGCCTTTCATCCTTTCGAGGTCGATAAATTAAGTACCAGTTGCGTACTGGGTCGATCTAATCGACTGCCACCCCCCATCTCCAAAAATTTCAGGCCGTGTGCCTAAGGTAGAAAAAAAAAGAAAAGAAAAGGTGGATTATAAACTACTGTACAATGTGAAGTTCTTTTTTCATAATCTTTTTCCTAAGAAAAAGTACACGAAAAAGAGTACGAAGCAACAAAATGTTGAAAAACAGACATAAAAATCTACAAGTAAACGCAAATAAATTCTTCTCGATTCGCTCCAGTAGCAACCAAATCTTTGTTTACGTTGTTCCTTCTCGAAGGAGACATGCCTGGCTCATAAGGGCCGACTTCCCGGTTTCACTGGCGTATAGGCTCCCCACCTGGACTGGACGCCGGTCTGTCACAGGTGAGCTGCTAGATGCAGGAGGAAAGAAGGAGAGAAAGTTGTGCTGAAAGAGTCAGCAGAAGTTCGCCATTACCTTCTGCCAGAGCCGCGTGGAGCGCAGGTGTTTCGCTCATAAACACACAAATCGTCCGGTCTGAAATTCGAACCCACGATCTCGCGACCGCTGCTCTAACCACTAGACCATGCCTTCACAGACAAATCTTTATTCAAAACTAATTATAAAATTCATAGTTCTGTATAAACCTTGTCCCTCTCTATCACGATGCAGTCACCAAAAGGCAAAGTCTACATGAAATATTATCGTTAAAATATCGGCTAAATTTCCGAAATTACACTCTAATATTGGCTTTAACATAAGACAAAGCTCAGATCATGCGCAGGAGCGGCTAAGTGGTTAAGAAGTTCGCTTTGCAATCTCATAGTTCCGGGTTCAGTCCCATTGCACGGTGCCTTAAACAGACTAATAAATTCATTGTGAATGAATTTGGTAGACGAAAACTGTATGGAAGCCCGTTTTATGAATGTAGGCGTGCATGCATGTATATATGCATGTCTTTGTGTTCATGTTTGTCCTTACATCATAACTCAGCGGTTCAGCAAAAGAGACCGATTTAAAATAAAAATAACTCTTGTACGTACTAAATCGGTCTCATTTATTGGAGTTGATTTGTTCGACTAATCCCGCCAAGGCAGTGCCCCAGCATGACTGCAGTCCACTGACTGAAACAACTAAAAGATAACGGCAAAAAAAAAAAGAGATCAATAATGTTTATTTTTATTTATTATTATCATTATTTTTACACCTTTTCTTTTTTCATTCCACACTGACACGAGTTAGTCGAGATTTATTCTTTTCTTTTCTACTCTAGGCACGAGCCCCGCAATTTTGGGGGAGGGGGGGGCCAGTCGATTAGATCGATCCCAGTACGCAACTGGTATTTAATTTATCGACCCTGAAAAGATGAAAGGCAAAGTCGATCTCGGTGGAATTTGAACTCAGAACGTAAAGACAGACAAAATACCTATTTCCTTACTGCCCACAAGGGGCTACACACAGAGGGGACAAACAAGGACAGACAAACGGATTAAGTCGATTACATCTACCCAGTGCGTAACTGGTACTTAATTTATCGAC
>NC_068984.1:137371623-137375437 GCF_001194135.2 Octopus bimaculoides | reverse complement strand
GAGTACTTTTTGGTTATCTCACCCTATTAAAAAATTGAGTTATCTCCCTTTTCCATTTTATGGAAAATTGCGATACTTTCAGTTATCTCCCCCAACTAAAATAATTCTCAATGAAACAAAAAAAAAAGTGAAAAAAATTAACAAACATTAAAACTAAAAAAAATTAAACATCTTATTGAAGCTGATGATATTTTTGTAACAAATCATACCATGCCTATTGAGGAGGCCAAGCGTCATTTTTGGGAAGGAGGCCAGCCGATTAGATCGATCTCAGTACACAGCTGGTATTTAATTTATCGACTCCGAAGGGATGAAAGGCAAAGTCGACCTCGGCAGAATTTGAACTCAGAAAGCAAAGACGGACGAAATACCGCTAAGCATCTTACCCGGCGCTCTAACGATTCTTTTCTACTCTAGGCACAAGGCCCGAAATTTTTCGGGGAACGGGGAGGGCAGTCGATTAGATCGACCTCAGTATGCAACTCTCTCCTACTCATCGTGTCCATTAGGCCATCACAGAAGTATTTAAGACTGGCTGTCCGAGGCAAGTTACACATCATTTCAAATACATTTTCTAGTTTAAAAACTCGCTTGGAAGTTTCTCAAGGGGAGCAACTTATGTATCGACAACAGATCTGTACAGGCCAAATATATATAATTCGCGCAAAGGGCGGTAAGCTGGCAGAATTGTTACCACGCCGAGCGAAATGCTTAGCGGTACTTCTTCTGTCGTTACGTTCTGAGTACAACTGACCAAACTCAAATTTAGCCCCAACACTCCATACCTGACTGGTATTTTATATTACCGATCCTGATAGGATGAAGTTAACCTCGGCGGGATTTGAACTCATAATATAGAGAGCAGGAAGAAATGCTAAGCACTTTAGCATATTAACGATTTTGTCAGCTCTTTACCTAATAATGCAAGGTAACAATATTTAACTGGTCTAGGCGGCGAGCTGGGCGCTACAACCAGATGCAATTTGAAGTCATACCCAAGATATATTAATTTAAAACTTTTTTTCTTTAATTTCTTTCAGTCATTTGACAGCAGCCATGCTGGAGCACCACCTTGGAGGATTTTAGTTGAACAAATTGACCCCCAAGACTTATTTTTTACGCTAATACTTATTATTCTCTCGGCCTCTTTGCTGAACCGCTAAGTTACAGGGACGTAAACACACCAACACTGGTTGCCAAGCGGTAATGGGGGGACAAATATATAGACACACACACAGGACGGGCTTCATTTGGTTTCCATCTACCAAACCCATCACAAGGCTTTGGTCAGCCTGAGGCTATAGTAGAAGACTTGCCCAAGGCACCACACAGTGGGACTGAACCTAGAACCATGTGGTTGGGAAGCAAGCTTCTTCCAACACAGTCACCCTTGCATTGTTAAAAATATAAAAATACGTATGGCTATGTGGTTCAGAAAATAACTTTACAATCGTGTAGTTACAGGCTCAATCCCACTGGACAGCACCTTGGTCTTCCATTATAGCCTCAGGAAAGCTTAGCTTATAACAAGGACACCACACTTGGTTAAATATTCAAATAAATCAATTTTTAACCCTAATCTATCAAATGGAACTTACTTTTCTAAGCTAAAATTTGAAAAGATGGAAAATTTTTAATCTTTAATCCAGTTGTGGACAAACTGACCCACAAAACTTTCTGAATGACATATCTAAAGAAAAATTACCTGGAAATGTTTTCAGTAGTACAACCTGCCTGATGAAGGGCCTGATCTCATACAGACCACTTCTTGAAAAAGTTAGCCTTGCCTGCTTTAACGAAACCAGAGATTTCCAACTAAAATAACAAACTATAAATTGAAAGAGTAAAGAAGAAAATGTTTGCTTTTCTCATGTTTTATTTCATAAAAGACATTGGTCAGTAGAGAAGGGCATGTTATTTCAACATGAACCGTAGTACAAACCAGTTAACTAGCAAATTTACCTTTGTATGTTTGTTGAAGAAAATAGTACAATTTCTCTATTTATGAAAATAAGTCGATATCAACATACAAGTCAAGAGAAATCAACATATACAATTAGTTATAAACAAGAGTGAATATGCTATCATTGACTGACAGATATCACACACTTAGATTATCAATTGCACTGCCTACATAGACATCATTTGGTGCACAGCTTTCACAATGCAATTGGCACTTATTCCGTATTTCTCCATTAACTCTGCCGATTTGCCACTTCGTGGAACTTCTAGAACACTCAGTTTCTTCACTATTACATTTGGATAACCAGACACAGCACTACAAACAGCTTCACCGAGACCACCTGATGTAAAAAGGAAAAAAAAAATGAACATTTACAATATGTACATTATTTACATTTGACGGATATTTGTCCTCATCTTGTTTTTAACACAACGTTTCGGCTGATATACCTTCCAGCTTTCATCAGGTGTCTTGGGGAAATTTTGAACCTAGGTTCTCATTCCTAAGGTACTTTTCGATGTTATTATTATTATTCAGGTCATTGCCTGGAATTGAACTCTTATCTTGGGGTTAGTAGCCCACTCTCTTAACCACTATTTACAATATGGCTGTTACAAATATCAATGTTACTCTTCTGAGTGAGAGGAAAGACTGTATGATGCATGTATACAAACAGCAATTCTACATGGGAGTGAACCATGGGTCCTGGATGCAAGGGACATGTGACACTAGAGAATGAAGCTAGTATGCTCAGCTGGATGTGTAATATAAGTGTACATGTTCAACGGAGTGCTTGTGTATTGTGAGAGAAATTAGGCATAAGAGGAATAAGATGCAGTGTGCAAAGAGAGAAGACTGCACTGGTTTGGTCATGTGATGCATGAACGCAGGAAACCCAGGAAGACATAGGACGAAGTACTGAAGGACATCCTCGGGACACTGAACCTTTCAGATGAGGTAATGAAGGATTGAGGTACCTGGTACCTTGCTGTTCTCAACAAGACCCATCCTACAGGGCAGAAAATTACACTTCCTCTAAAAAGTTTAGATTTTATTTCCCATGCACAAAAATTTATATAAAACGATCAAAAGTTTTTAACCATTTAGCTTTTAAATTACTGCCAAATGCAATGCTTATTTATCTTGCTTTATCCTGTAGCTTCAAGATTTCAATGATTGTGTTTTTAGAATAACATCATAGAATGAAATCAAAATCATAATTGAACCAAATTCGATGACTGGCACCTGTACCAGTGGAGCACTAACTGCACTGTCCGAGTGTGATCGTTGCCAGAGCAGCTGTCTGGCTTCCGTGCTAGTGGCACGTAAATAGCACCATTTGAGCGTGTTCGTTACCAGTGTTGCCTTACTGGCACGTTAGAAAACGTTCGAGCGAGGTCATTGCCAGTGCCGCTGGACTGGCTCCTGTGCAGGTGGCACATAAAAAACACCATTTTGAGCGTGGCCATTGCCAGTACCGCCTGACTGGCCTTCATGCCGGTGGCACGTAAAAGCACCCACTACACTGTTGGAGTGGTTGGCGTTAGGAAAGGCATCCAGCTGTAGAAACTTTGCCAGATCAGATTGGAGCCTGGTGCAGCAATCCGGTTCACCAGTCCTCAGTCAAATCATCCAACCCATGCTAGCATGGAAAGCGGACGTTAAACGATGATGATGATAATGATGACAACAAAAGTCTATCTTAACATAGCTAGAACCGCATTTCAATGACTGGCTCTTCACTTCAAAGTCAGGAAAAACTGTAGCCTCCAAGAATTATTGATACAGCATAAAACTCAGCTGAGTCCCATAATAGTATTGTACTCACATCTGGTTTGCTACATACACACA
>NC_068984.1:137368599-137371571 GCF_001194135.2 Octopus bimaculoides | reverse complement strand
CTCCAGGCCCCTAGTTCACAAGTGTGCTGTTTCCTGGCATTTCTACCACTCCTATAATGGCCTCTGCTCCTGAAATCTTGCGGTACTGGCAACAAGTAGAATATATCCAGTAGATTACGAGTAAATGCATTTAATATCCCTAAACTCTATGACATAACAAATGGAACTTCTTCCTTCATTCAGACCCAACAAATAAAAAAGAAAATTTACCTTCGGCATAATGGTCTTCAACAGTCAGAATCTTGCCATTTGTCTTCTTAGCACATTCATAAATGGTTTTACCATCAATAGGTTTCACAGTGAATGGATCAACGATGGTTATAGAAACGTTTTCGGATGCCAGTAGATCAGCTGCCCTGACAGCTTCAAGCAGGGTTACACACGCTCCGACAACGGTTACTTTGTCACCTGGGGCTTGACGAATAATCTGAAATGATTTAAATAATTCTATTCGAAATTACAGTTTCAATCATTACAAATTAAAACATTTTTTTAAACAAACTACGTGTGCCCCAGCATGGCCACAGCCTTAGAGCTGAAACATATAACAGAATACATTTAAACATAATTGGTTTACTTGACTGAAACAAGTAAAAGAGAGTATATATATATATATATATATATATAGTTCAAAAAAACAATAACAAAAAAACAAAAAAACAACAAAGTGAGGACGTGATATGGATAGTATTATTGGACGCTCAGGAAAGGAAAGACACGGACAGAAGTCACTGCCATTTACCATTACCAACAGGGTCACTACTACTACTACAACCAACAAAAAAATGTCACCACGTGGACTATTGACACCAGTAAGGAACAATTATGAACTCTTCATTTAATTTCATTTTTTTAAATATGTAGTTTCGATAAGGTTCGTTTTTACAACAACGGAAACATGTTAAAAATATCTCTGACAAAATTTTAAATTAAAATTCACTTTTTATATATTGGCGTTTTCAAACTTCTTATATATATATATATATATAAACATAAATTAAAAGGGGAAAATGAGGAAGATTCCAGAAAAGCTACTTCAATACATGACAATCATGGACACGGCAATAATCCAAGGTGGAAATAATTAAGGAATTAAAGTCATTAGATCTCTCTATGGAGAATTGAAAGTACCTCCCAAAGATAAAACTTAATGATGAAATAGCAATAACATTAAAAAATCGCAAATCTGTTAATTGCCGGTTTAATTAAAACAGGCAAGAACGGCAATATCATCCGGGTATTTTTGTTTTTTGTCTTTATTTTTGTCTCTTTTTTTACTTGTTTCAGCCATTGTAGCCACTATGGTTACGAAGGAAAGCGCTTATCCCTTCAGATCTAGTCATATAGGAATACCGAATCTAGGAAAACAACATGGCAAAAGAAAAAAAAAAGAAAAAATATTGAAATCAAAGGATTATTCAATCCTTAATGAAGTCATTAACGACAAAACACAACTGAAAAGAAAGATAGAGAGACAAATTCTACAGAAACGTAACATAATAAAAACAATTAGTACTCGAAATCAAAGAACGCTTCAAACAAGAGATCCACAAGCAATTGCAAAAATACTTGTCGGTGTGAAGAGTAACAATGATCTTTCGAATAAAACAAGAGTTCGATTCCAACCCAGAATGATTTTATCAAGATCTAACTATAAATTCTTTCTAATTTAGGGACAAGGACAGTAATTATTAGGGGGTAGAGCAAGTCGGTTACATCGATCTCACTACTAAAAAAGTGCTTTATTTTATCGATCCGAAAGATTGAAAGGCAAAATTAACACCAGCAACATTTGAACTCAGAATGTCGTCATAAGAAAGAAATCTTGCCTTTTGTCCGACGCGTTAACGGATTCGCCAACTTCAAAATTAATTATAAATGCAAAAGAAATCAATATGGCACCAACAACAAGAAAAACAGGATTCTTGAAGAATTATGGATCTTGAAGGAATTACAACAGAAGTGACTGGCGAAAACAACGAACACATCTTCAGAATAATTGTGATAAGACCACGGATCTTTTTTAAAACGGGGGCCACATTTTTCATTAACGAAACACTTTGAAACTTGGATCACTGGTAGAATGTGTCATATAAAACATCTTTTTCTCTTAGTCTTCTTAAAAAAAAAAGAAATCCATAAATTATTCCATGTTAAAGTTGTCGTATTTCTGTAATTTCAACCAATCACTGACGTCCATTCAGCCGATATACATTAAGTGCCGACTACATAAACAAACGATTCTGAAACAATTAACCCTAACCCTAACCCTAACTCTAACCCTAACCCTAACCCTAGGGTTAGAGTTAGGGTTAGGGTTAGGGTTAGGGTTAGGGTTAAAGCAAATTTAAAATGAAAAAAGCAAATAAAACGAAGAATCGTTTGTTTATGTAGTCGGCACTTAATGTATATCGGCTGAATGGACGTCAGTGATTGGTTGAAATTATCGAAATAAGACAATTTTTTACATGAAATAAATTCGAATACAAAAATATTTTTCTGTTCTATAACACAAAATAGATAAGTATACGAAGTTTGAAAGTCTTTCGGTACCAAAAGCACTACGTAAAACATTAATGAAAAATGTGGCCCCCGTTTTAAAAAAGATCCAAGACCACAAAATAACTGTGGTCTTATTATAATAAGACCACAGTTATAATAAGACTAATAATAATTGTGGTCTTACAACTACACGATGTAATCCAGATGCTACGAAAGTAATGACAAAGGGGAATGGTAATATCTCAAACTTGTAGTGAAAGTAATTAAAAGGGAAGCATATTCTGCTACTAGTTGGTTGGCTGTTTGGTTGGTTTGTTGGTTGGTTGCTTGCTTGGTTGGTTGGTTGGTTGGTTGGTCGGTCGTTCGGTCGGTTGGCTGGCTGGCTGGCTGGTTTGTTGGTTGCTTGCTTGCTTGGTTGGTTGGTTGGTTGGTTGGTCGGTCGTTCGGTCGGTTGGCTGGCTGGCTGGCTG
>NC_068984.1:137366786-137367277 GCF_001194135.2 Octopus bimaculoides | reverse complement strand
GTTGGTTGGCTGGTTGGTTGGTCGGTCGGCGGTCGGTCGGTCAGTCGGTCGATTGGTTGGCTGGTTGGTTGGCTTGTTTGTTTTTTTTTGTTGGTTGGCTGTTTGTTTGGTCGGTAGTTTGTTTGATACTAAATTCCTTCTTCGTTGCTGATGTCTTATTATCCCGTTACGTGTTATACACAACACCTCTTGTACCTCTTGTCTTCTACTGATTTTACTTTCCCAGAGTTTCATATCTGCTTGAAAAGTATTTCTCAGTATCATCATCATCATCATCATTATCATTGCTACTTTTCGGATTTTTTTCCCACATTTCCCTTGAATATTTTTTCCGGCGCATTTGTCGTTGTTGTGGTTCTCTTTTCTTTACTCTCCCAAAATCAGTAAAAATCTTGTTAAAACGAAATATGTGAGAAATGTTTTTGAATGTTTCCTTTCTCTCTCTCTCTCTCTCTCTCTCTCTCTCTCTCTCTCTCTCTCTCTCTCTCTCT
>NC_068984.1:137366362-137366693 GCF_001194135.2 Octopus bimaculoides | reverse complement strand
CTCTCTCTCTCTCTCTCTCTCTCTCTCTCTCTCTCTCTCTCTCTCTCACTCTCTCCCAGATAAGTTAAAAATTAAAAAATAGAATTAAACATTGCATATCAAAAATTGATTAAAAATCCGTGTCAAATTCCATTCCGGTTGCATCGAAGCAAACCGTTATTTATGATTCCTTTATTATTATCATTATTATCATTATTATTATTATTATTATTATTATTATTATTATTATTATTATTATTATTATTATTTATTAATTTATTTTTCATTACTATTATTATTATTATTATTATTATTATTATTATTATTATTATTATTATTATTATTATTATTA
>NC_068984.1:137362889-137366352 GCF_001194135.2 Octopus bimaculoides | reverse complement strand
TATCATTATTATTATCATGATCATTATCATCATCATCCTTAGTATTATTATCATCACTATCGTTATTATTATTATTATTATTATTATTATTATTAATAGTAGTAGTAGTAGTAGTAGTAGTAGTAGTAGTAGTAGTAGTAGTAGTAGTAGTAGCAGCAACATATTTCTTATATAATTTTTTGCCTTTGTCTTACTGTCTTCGCATTTTGTCTTGCCTCGTTGTCTGATCGTTCACTGACGTTTTACTCAATCGATCTACACCATACTAATCCAACTGGCAGTCTTCTATACTTAACTACCTACTTCCCGACCCACCTACCAACCAACCAACAAATCTACCTAATCAACCCTGCTAATCTACTCTGCGTACATGTCTTCATATCAATATGCTTCTCTCCGACACAAAGCGTTTGCTACAAGACAAACGTTTAGTTATTTTTAAGCCGATAAGAAATCTTAAATTTCCTCTTTTTTGCTTCACTACCAACCTGTTTTTTCCCCTCATCAGCACTTTGCCCATTTCAATAATTCTCCCATATTAATGGGTATATTAGTATACTATCAAATATTAATGTTGAACAAATTTCAGCGTGGAAGGTGTTTATAAGCCATTTAAGAAACACACTAAACCGTTAGATTCACTTCACCATTTAAATTTAATTTGCCAAAATATTTTCGTCGCTTTGAGACCGCGACTTGTTCACTGACAAAATTCCGTGCTGCACGGAACAGGTCACGGTTTCAAAGCGACGAAAATATTTGGGAAAATTAAATTTAAACATTGAAGTGAATCTAACGGTTTTTGTTTTTTCTTTTTTCTTAAATGGCTTATAAACACCTTCCACGCTGCAATTGTTTTCCTTCCAGCACACGATCTCAGATCAGGTCACTTGCTATGCAAGTTCATCTCCGTAATATATATATATATATATATAGTGTTTTATATATATAATGTCTTACGTTCATATAATGCCTATTTCGTAATTAGTTCTAAGTTTATTTACTTGTTAAAGAGTTTTCTATATCATTAGTTTATAGGGGGGCGTTTACTGAAAGCGTCAAGAAGCTTTTTCCCTATGCTGGAGTTGTCTCCCTTATCGCGCAAACAATCGGAACTTGATCTCCTCTTCTTCCCTTCCTTTTGAATAAAGCACAAGATCACGTCTGATGATTGAACACGTCAACCTTTTAAATTTGAAATTCAAATTGGTGATAACCTAGCTTTAAGCACAAGACTTTGAGAGATACTCGTGTAAGCTGTTGTTTATCCAAGACATCTTCCTACGCTGCTGTCGTGTCTTCCGCGGGTATCATTCTCCTCTGAGCCGTAACATCCTTTTTCACGCTATCTGATGCCTTATCTTAAGGCAAAATAACAAGAAGTTTGAACATAAAAGAGGAAAATATTTTGTTTACGCCATCGTTGGTTTGTTTTTCCTGCTCGGCTTGTCATTTATCTTAACACTTTTTTGGTGAAGTAGCCGAAGCGTTTTAATTTCCCATTCTCTTCTTTGTATTTGCCATCTGTGTATCATTGTAACAATAGTGTAACGTTATGTATTCTGCTTTACGCTGTATTGAATGCTCTTATTTTCGTTCGCATCAGAGGCACCGTCACCCTCTCATTCTCTCCCTACGTCGACATTAGTGTACATATAAAGCTGTAGTTTTGTCAAGAAGGTATGCTGCCCCTAAAACATACTCATTGGTTGTATTTCACTTCAGGCTTATTGTCAATTAATTAGATAATTAATTAAATAATTAGTAAATAAATAAATGGATTGATAATTAAATTGTTAAAGTCCTTTCGCCACAGCCGATGAACTTATAAAAGCCGACATGTCTGTTCTTTATTCATTGTCATGTGACCAGTGATTAATTTTGTTTTACTGTTTACATATATATCGCGTGTGCATATGTGTGTGTGATTTTTAATTGTAATGACACGGGGGTGAGCTGTTGGTGTGAAGCTGTATTCGCATGCTTATATGAATGAAAATGAATGCTTATGTTCATGGGGTGCTTTTTTTCTGAACTTGTGTTGAGCCTTTTGAATTTTGGATTAACAAAATTAGATGCAACCGATTTAATTACTTGTAGATAACAGTATAAAAACTACTCAAAAGCCATATCGAACCCCTCTGTCAAGCCATGCCAAACCAGTGTGACAGAGTAGGCTCGTCAAACCAGTTTGATCTCAAGTCAAACTTCACGGCTACCACATCGTACCGTGGTTGATGGAGTAAACATGCTGAGGCGTTTATCCTGCAGTGGACTGAACATAGGCAATCCAATCCAATTCAAATAAGTACCAGTAATGTACTGGAGTCTAGCAAATTAATTACTCTTCTTTCCAAGAAACATGAAATCATATGTTAGAGTTAGAAACCATTATAAACCACGATAAGGTATTTCGTTTGGTGAAAAATGCCATTATCATCTCAAAAAATTTTCTAAATCACTTTAAGAATATTTGTTCCCTATTTGAGAATGAAATTTCATTGAAAATTCTTTTTTTTTTTTTGCGGTTCATTGAAAATGTTGTTTTTTGCCTCCAATGCTCTTTCAAAACGCTGGTATTGTCGTTGTTGTTGTTATTGTTGTTGTTTTTTCTCAATAAAACACTATAATAGCAGTCACGTGCGTTTAATGGTTGGTGTATAATTACATTTCCCGGTAATCACATAGAAAATGCAGAAGAATATTAGCAAGAAGCAAAAGAAAGTATCCATTATTTGAAATTTGGTAAGAGTGTGGCATCCTTGGGAAATATATGATATAATGATTGCGAGAGTAATAAAACACTGATTAGATACGTAATGTGCTGCCATCATGAAAATCCATTGTTGCTATACAATAACGGGTGATGTCGTCCTGTGTCCACAGTTCAACTGGCTTTAAAAAGTACGGTGGAGCACCCATATACGAATGGTTCTCTAAACGAAGAAACTGAATAGCGAACGAGTTTTCTGAAGAATAGTAAAGACGCATAACGAACTGAAGTTCGATGTGCGAGTATAAGTACCGGGAGAGTAAATGCGGACGGTACGCAAAATAAACGAATTGTATAGTGAAGAGCTTTTTAACTGAATTACATTCAGCTCGTTAACTGAATTACATTAAGTTAACGATCTGAAAATTGAACAAGTAGCTGCGAGTAGACAACGCATATATATAGGTTTCTTTATTAGCCACACAGGGCTCAACACAGAGGGGACAAAATACAAATGTAGAGTTTTTCTTTTCGAGGGGGTCGAAAACAAAGCAGAAAAAAAAAAATAAAAGTGGGGACAACGATGAAAAAAAAACATCGCAAAACGTTTGGGGTATTTACAAAAAATACGAAATAATACAAAAAATTCCCAATAAATGGGGAGGTTATCCGTGGAAAGAAAAACCTACGAAAAGACCACGGTAACCTCGGTCTTTAGGGTCACACTTTGTTAAATAAAATTTCTTTTAT
>NC_068984.1:137361364-137362280 GCF_001194135.2 Octopus bimaculoides | reverse complement strand
AGGTATTCCTCGTCGACGCCCAGGTTCGCCCCGAGATCGTCGTCGTACCTGCCCTCCACTAATCCCCTATAGAATGACTTCGTTGTGATGCAGCCGCTCAAGGTCGACCCGGGACGGCAAAGTTGTTGCAGAGCAACGCGACACTCACGGTGCCATTCGCCATTCCTCGGCCTCTTTTTGATCCACGACTGCAGCTCGGTCATGGAGACGAGCTGCGGGAAAGCGCGTCGCACAAACGGCGACATAGCTGGGAGAGTGTGTACAAACATTTCGTTAACGTCCATGTACACATGTAAGGTAGCTTGCAAATTTTCATATTTTATATAGAAAATAATAATTTTCCTATTATATTTTACAAAAACGTAACCATGGGTTGACAGAAGCACGACAAAAGGGAAAACCCATACATCCAAATATATATACATATATATACAGAATCAATAATATAGATGATTGCAGGCCCCCCAAAAAGTATTAAATAGCTGGAGGATTAAAATTAATCACAGGACATACTAAGTTGATTTCTGTAGTTATTATCAGTGTATTTTGGCGATTTAAATAAGACTTGATTGTTATTTCCAACAGGTAGACGTCGCGGGAGTGGCTGTGTGGTAAGTAGCTTGCTTACTGACCACATGGTTCCGGATTCAGTCCCACAGCATGGCACCTTGGGCAAGTGTCTTCTACAATAGCCTCGGGCTAACCAAAGCTTTGTGAGTGGATTTGGTAGACGGAAACTGAAAGAAGCCCATCATATATGTGTGTGTGTGTGTGTGTGTGTGTGTGTGTGTGTGTTTGTATGTCTGTGTTTGTCCTCCCACCATCGCTTGACAACTGATGCTGGTGTGTTTGCGTCCCCGTAAATTAGCGGTTCGGCAAAAGATACTGATAGAATAAGTACCAGGCGCAGAAGTGG
>NC_068984.1:137359317-137361124 GCF_001194135.2 Octopus bimaculoides | reverse complement strand
AAGTCCGTCATATATATATATGTGTGTGTGTGTGTGTGTGTTTGTGTGTCTGTGTTTGTCCCCCCACCATCGCATGACGACTGATGCTGGTGTATTTACATCCCCGTAATCTAGCAGTTCGGCAAAAGAGACCGATAAGATAAATACGAGGCTTACAAAGAATAAGTCCTGTGGTCGATTTGTTCATCTAAAGGTAGTGCTCCAGCATGGCCACAGTCAAATGACTGAAACAAGTAAGAGAATAAAAGAATACTTAGTATGCCCGTCCAGTCGATTATATCGAACCCAGTACGTAACTGGTACTTAATTTATCGACCCCGAAAGGATGAAAGGAAGAAAGAGTGAGAGAAAGTTGGGGCGAAAGAGTACAACAGGGGTCGACACCCCCACCCAGCCCGAGCCTCGTGGGGCTTTTAGTGGCGGAGCACTTCACACTCCACACACATGTGTTCCCTTAGCGTAGTTCTCGGGGAGATTCAGTGTGACACAGAGTGTGACAAGGCCGACCCTTTGAAATACAGGTACAACAGAAACAGGAAGACAGAGTGAGAGAAAGTTGTGGTGAAAGACTACAGCAGGGTTCACCACCATCCCCTGCCGGAGCCTCGTGGAGCTTTAGGAGTTTTCGCCCGGTCTGGGAATCGAAACCGCGATACTATGACCACGAGTCCGCTGCCCTAACCAATGGGCCATTGCACCTCCACAATTTACACATATTTAGAATATGTGTGTGGCTGTGTGTATTATTTTGCTTCTTAATAGGGTGTAAATTTTAATCTGTTCAATATACGGTTGCACTACTTTGCGCATGTAGCGTGTTGGCTAAGATATAAAAGTATCGAATAGAATGCCTTGCGGTATTTATTTTGGATCCGTGATTTAATTTCAAATTCTCTCGAGCTCGCTTTGGTATTTCATACATGTGGGGTCGATAAATAAACTATCAGTCAAACCTGGAGTTAATTTTCTTCTCTCACAATTTTTCAGTTTCTCTCTTTTACTCTCTCTGGAGAAATTAGTTGTGTTTAGACCTGGAGAGAATGGTCTCCGCCAAGTTTAAAATGTCTGAGACACACAGTATGTCGGTATGTCACTCAGACGACACAGACATGGAATCTTACATAGAAGGAATTACAGTTATTTCTGGAACATTCGATTAAAAATTTATGTTTGAGAGACGCGTGAAAATTATGAATTTCTAGATAAAATGTCTGCTAAACGGAAAGTGAGCTTGAGAGACGATAAAACGCAAACTAAAAGCATATATCAACATACGTAACGAACACGCAAACACATGGACAAACACAGACACACACACATACACACACATGCACACACATCTCCACTCAAACTATATATGCATAACTGTTAGTGTATGTGCAGATGTATGTATGTGTATGTGTGTGTGTGTCTGTGATTTCCCTGCTTTTATCTTCTCTCAGTTCACTCACAGTTGAACAAGCAGATTTTTCCGGAAATTCCTAATTTTCACGTGATCTTCCAATATTAATTATTAAGCGAACATTCCAGAAAGAATTGCAATTTACTCCATATCAGAAATGAGCTCTGAAAGTTGATGTCAGCTTCATAATTAGCACGAACTTAACTTTCGAGCCTTCAGTCATATTTATAACTTTCTGCCGATTAAATATATATCTGTGTGTGTGTGTGTGTGTGTGTGTGTGTGTGTGTGTGTGTGTGTGTGTGTGTATATATATATATTGATAGGAAGGACAACAAAAGAAAGAAAGAGACCTCGATATTATGTAATTAGAGGAATTTATCTGTAAAAATATGTGACACTTAT
>NC_068984.1:137358639-137358843 GCF_001194135.2 Octopus bimaculoides | reverse complement strand
TATATATATATATATATATATATATCGGCACAATTTTAGAAAAATGTCCAAAGCTCGAGTTTCTATAGATAGGATAGATAGATAGATAGATAGACGGACGGACGGACAGACAGATAGACGAGACAGACAGACAGACAGACTGACTGACAGACAAACGGACAGACAGACAGACAGACAGACATACAGACAGACAGACAGACAGAC
>NC_068984.1:137357967-137358629 GCF_001194135.2 Octopus bimaculoides | reverse complement strand
CATACATACATACATACATACATACATACATACATACACACATGCACACAAAAATATCCTGTTGGTGTTGTCGAAATTCCGATGAAGGAGCCTTGGATTTAGGTTAGAAACCGGTTCTTTCTCTATTGGCAAGAAATCTTGAAACAAAACTCAATGATGACATACATACATACATGCATACATATATATAACGGGTATACATACATATAACGGACACTCTTTAATGAAATCCATCGGCAGGATAATCCCGAGGACAAAGAAATAAGAACCCACAATATGGTAGAAGCCATAGCCACTCATAATAAAAAGGAATACTGGTGGAATGTTCAAGTGAAGACCTCAATGTAAGCACAACAGACCTGGTATAATGATTTAGGATAGAGAAGAGAAACTGTGGAAATTAGCTGCCTAGCGGATGTTAACAAAGCTGAAGATCAGTGAAAAAGAACACCTATGTTGAACTATTGAGAAATCTGCACTTACTCTATCCAGATTACTAGTTCAGGTTTATTCCTGTAATTTTGGGGGCCCTTGGATATGTAACACACTGCCTAAATACCAATCTTGAGAAATTAGGCTTTTCAAAACCAGAAAGGAAAAAGCTAACTCGAAGACTACAGTTCCAATCGATCGCTGGCACTGTAAAAATTTGTAAAACTTTC
>NC_068984.1:137352160-137355225 GCF_001194135.2 Octopus bimaculoides | reverse complement strand
CGAAGTATTTTTACATTTGCAAAAAAAAAATTTTTAACCCAAAAGAATTTGTAGCTAACATACGGAAGACTGTAATTCTACCGCTTCATGATTGGAATTAAGTTGAAAAGCGATGTCAGTTTTGAACAGTTCTGTACACTGCACAAATTCGTCTCCGAGACTTGCCTACATATCTTCCAGGAGTGGTTGTGTGGTAAGAAGCTTGCTTCCCAACCATATGGCTCCAGGTTCAGTCCTACTGCGTGACACCTTTGGCAAGTGTCTTCTGCTATAGCCTCGGGCCGACCAAAGCCTTGCGAGTGAATTTGGAGACGGAAACTGAAAGAAATCCGTCATACATATACGTGTGTGTGTGTGTGTATTTTTGTGTCTGTGTTTGTCTCGCCACCATCGCTTAACAGCCGATGTTAGTGTGTTTACGTCCTCATAGCATAGGGCTTAGCGGTTAGGTAAAAGAGACCGATAGAATAAGTAATAGGCTTACAAAAAATAAGTCCTGGGGTCGATTTCTTCGACTATAGGCGGTGCTCCAGCATGGCCACAGTCAAATGGCTGGAACAAGTAAAAGAATAAAAGAATATGATATGACATTTGAGGACCAAGGTTCTAAATACAATATTCATATCTTGATGAAATTTCTGGAGTCATGACGAAGAAGAAACCAAACTAACAAAGAAAAATAAACTTTGGCTTTTACATTTCTGAGGTGTTTGAGAGTCAACAAATGGTCCAGGGGCATCTGAGCGACTGAAATCATTACACAACTATTCTCGTTTATCACGGAGAGTGGGGAAAGACACTGTGATAAATGAATCAGTGACCGATGGATCATCTCTATGCATTTTGTAAATGGCACGAATGTTAGGTCCGTTGGCATCTGTTATGTCTCAAGCTACTGCTATCTATAACCTTCGGATGATCTCTACTCAACCGCCACACGACTGCTACTCAACAGTTACTCAACTCCTCTACCACGGCTAGACTACCTCTATTTATATGTCTTGGTCGATCCTACTTCTTCGCTTGGGGGTGTCGATTCACCAGCATCAAACTTCTGATCCACAACAGCGAAGCTTCCACCGTCACCTATTCTCGTCATCATTTCTACATTTTCCCGTAGACAATACAATCCTTTGCGTCGTTTGTTTGGATCAAGTGTCTTCGTATTTTTCTGTTCACTGATCCTGTATTAGTGAATACGGATATAAATCCGTTTGTAAATATACATAGCATGGCCATGTAAACACAAGCGATAATCAGTGCCTTCTGAGTAGCTGAGCATTGTAGGTGGTCTCCGACTGGTGGTCGCCGATCTGTGCTCGCACAGATAAATCCGTGATTAGCGTAACATGGTTCACAATTGCGTGTGCCATGTTAATCCAGATCAGTAATGAGATGATCGGTGAGAAACGAGGCGACAAATATTTATGATTTCGGCTGTGGCTTTCGAGTTTTTTGTTGATAAATTTTTATGCTCAGAAAGATCCTAGGCACTTTTGCTTCATGTCTGAAAAAGATCACTTGACTATAGCTTGACTATATCTATGCAACGATTTATAGGGTTAACAATCCGTGATCAGGTCTTGTCCAGAATCTGGAAAGACCACAGCTATTTTATACAATGACTGACATTGAGATTTATTGATTTTCATTACAAATGTCAATCAAAAAGGAAACAGCAAGCGTGACAATGAATGACAGGGCGGTACAAGAAGGAACCAATTTAATTCTGGGCACAATGTCATGATCGTTATTCTTCGTCCTCTCTAACAATATGGCCTCCAAACATGCTTTCATATAAATGGATTATTGCAATTCTATTATTATTGCAAATCGCATTAGCCCTATTTAAATTTCATTATAGCGTTACAACATATTCCCTTTTCAATTGCTTTCGTTCAATTTAGGATTCACGAATTACCTCCGCTTCCTCTTCTCCATTTATAATTCCTTCTTTCATTTACCTTTTTTTTTAAAGTTTATTTGTCGATAATTATCATTACAGTCTCTATAATATATTAGTCGTAATCTAATTTGTTCAAGCGATCTTATTTATGAGAAAAATAATAATTAAGCTCATTTATAGTATCAAGAGTTAAATGTGTCAAAACGAATAAATCGAATGGCTACTGTATTAATTGGAATTCGACAAAAATGGAGTAAACCTGCTCATTTACCGTTGCCATACAATCTGATTATTGTAATTTGTTTAATTTAAAGTGCATTGAATCTCTTTTCGAATATTGGATCAACATTAACCAAGTAGTTGTTCATAAAAGCTGAAGGTATTGTAGGATTGGATTGCGAGATAAATTCATTTGTCTTATTTTTTTTATTACTTTTCTATTGATTCTAACTCCATCGAATGAAAATGATGGAGACGGTATCACGAGATCGTCCCATGTGCTGGGCCAATTCTCTTGTGGATTGGCATAGAGCTTTGATGAAAAGCTTATTTGATCGACCTTCAGTGATCTTCGACATTTGAGCAGTGGTACACCGTCGAGCTGGTCAAGTAATGTCGAACTGATTGAAGAGATCGAATTAATGTACTGTACAAGCATTTGATAACTGTAAATAAATCTGCGTAGGTTGTTCAGCATAAAATTGCAGGTCACTCGGTTGTTGTGTACGACGTTGTGCACTCAGACACAAGAGCACACACACACACACACACACACACACACACACACACACACACACACACACACACACACACACACACACACACATATAAATGGTTCAAAATCTGCAAAAAATCTCCACAATAAACAGGTGAGAGAACAGTGTGTTTGTGTGTGCGTGCGTGTGTGTACGCTTGTGTGTGTGCGTGCGTGTGTGTGTAAGTGTGTGTGTGTGTGTTAGAAGCTTGATGATTGTTGAGAGATTTCTCTGTTAACCTGAAACCGATGTTAGCATTAACCCATAAAGAAAGAATTTTTATCTGCCAATAAAGTTTTGAACACATATTAACAGTGTTCGATTTTAACATATAAATATATATACAGGTACACACACCTACACACACACACACACACACAGAGGTTATTAAGATCGGAAGAGCG
>NC_068984.1:137350606-137351182 GCF_001194135.2 Octopus bimaculoides | reverse complement strand
ATATATATATATATATATATATATATATACATACATGCATGCATCTATGTGCGTGCACGTGTGATTCTCGAGTGTGAAAACCTTCATAATATCTGTTACGCGTATGATGATGAGAGCGTATGTTTAATATGCTTGTTGTCTGAGAATTTCTTATGTCTTAAGACCCGTTGTTCCAAGTTGTCCTTTATGTCAAAGGATTAATGGTTTCTTGGTTTATGTTGCTTTCGTTCGTATTATACCAAACGTTGATATTGCCTTATCATCCTTCACAAGATTCTAATTATAGCTAGAATACTGCTTATTTAAAGGTTTCCAGTTTAGGGAGTTTTATTGAACTTACCCTCTTCTTATCCAACAATCCAGAATTCTGTCAGATTGCGCTTCAAATATACAAATACAGATTATGATGTCAAGCCAGTCAAAACAATATAAATTTAACTACAATGATCAAATCTAAATGACTAAGATAACGAATTATTAAAACGATTATAATTTTCCACAAAATTAATCTAACTTCAGATTACATTACATAAATGTATACAATGTATATATATATATATATATATATATATATAT
>NC_068984.1:137343458-137345958 GCF_001194135.2 Octopus bimaculoides | reverse complement strand
CGTGATGACGATGATGATTATATCAATGTGACGTATTCATCATGAACAACCTGTTCGAACAGCTGATCGTTTATTCTTTCGGATCTATAGCATATATAATTTTTCTTTTTCAGTTCCGTATCATAAGTACTTCGTTTCAATTCTCCTCCTTCAGCATCTTTTTCTATTTCCGGATTCCTTTCGATTACTACAATGTAAAAGATGTGAAAATAGACGGGTTCACACTCAACGCTAATATGTCTGTGCCATTTGCCCAGTCTGTCGCAAGATCATCAGCTTTACCAAATCTCATAATGGATGTCGCTAAATCGCTATTAATATTTTTTCACAGAGCTACTCCAATATTACAAACGACTGTACCTCTATTTTTACGATTAAACAGAGAGGCTCGTATTATATCTGAAGTACTAAAAGCAACTTTGAGCGTGAAATGCTTTCAGCTGAGGAATTCTGCGTTCTTATAATGTAATCGTTTATTAGTTAGTTTTCTGAAAGCAGCCGGATAAAATGTTGAATAGCATTTTTTCCAGCTTCATGTTTTGAGGCCAAAATCCACTAAGGTCGACTTTATATTTCATTCTTTTTCGAGTCAATAAAACTAGTACCTGCTGAACACTTGGATCTGAAGATAAGCCATAAAGTTAAACCCTTTTTGTACGGGAAACCTAAGGTAATGCCATAAACCAGACTTCCTCGTTTTTAATATATACCACTTTACATCTTAGCGTGTGGTTCTTCTTTCGGATTTGTTTTATACAAACGATATATATATATACCCCCAACATCACCACACCACACACCACCGCACCACCACACTACAAACTACCATACTACACCACATCATACCACCCCGCACACACTAGCACTGACTACTTCCCAGCACCTACACCATCATCCACACACACCTACACATACACACACGCACACGTCAAGGTCAGCAGCCCCCTTCCACACGCACATACACGCTCTCACATACACACGCACGCGCACCTTCGTTTTGGGATCACCACTACTTTATTATCTCCCCTTCTTCCTAGGTCTCCTGTGTGACCCCTCTATTCCGCATTCACCACGCTAGATCGCTAGCTACTAAACCTTTTCTGTTTTCTCTCCCTGTTTATTTCTGTGTTCCTTTCTGTCGAAGAGCGTAGGCTCGAAACGTAAAAGACTGTCTCACTTCTCGAGCGTTAAACTAACACATCTGTTTGTTGTTTACACACCCGTCTTCGTCTTTTGTTTTTGTTTTTGTAAATTCTCACACTATATTTATATATATGTATATATATGTGTGTGTATGTGTGAGTGTGTGTGTGTGTGTGTGTGTGTGTGTACAATAATATAAATGATATATAAATATATGCATATATCCATACATATATGTACATACCTACATCTATATGTATATGCACATGCATATATGAGTACAGGACATCAAAAAAACGTTAAACACAATGAGAAACGAAAACATAAAAACAAAAACATAGAAAATGAACTATTTTCGAACAACGAAAATAACAGAGAAACGTGACATGCAGCATAAAGCGTATACCCCTTCGTCATACGACGAGCTTCTTTCAGTTTCCGTCTATCAAATCCACTCACAATGATTTGGTCGGCCCGAGGCTATAGTAGAAGACTCTTACCCACTAAGACCGACTTCACCTTTTCGAGCCAATGAAACATGTACCTGTTGAATACTGGAATCGATGTATTTGACTTAACACCCTTTCTAAAATTATTTGTGGTTTTGTGTCAACATTTGAAGCTATTATTTGGTTCTGTTGATAATTTCCGTGTTTCAGTTAAATCTTAATAATTTCAACAAAGGTGTATTATCGTTATACAATCACGTCTATATTTCTTCTTCATTTGAAACCTCACATCAAATGTATCAAAGTAAGAAATGTCTTACATTACAACAATGGCCTGAATCTCTACAGAATGTATACAGTAATGTAAGCAGAAGCAGCAGGACATGCTCTGAAATACAGTATATAGATAATAAATATATTGAAACTGTAGGGTTCTTTTATTAAAATTCTGCAATGGGAGAAATTGTGTCTCATAAACTTTATAGGAAAGATTTTTACGAAACTACTCGATCATGCCTCAGGATGCAGGCCAATATCATAGGGTCATGATAACGAAACTTTTGTCTGTAAGTATTAGATGCAGAAGAATTATTTCCATGACTGGGCAGCGTTTTTAGCTATTTGTTAGAAGCGAAATAGCAACTGGAATAATATCATCTATTCTTGTAATATTCAGTTCAATAGCAAAAATACTTCATTGATCGATAAAAACTGTGGATATTATTCATTTAATATTCATCCCTATACAAAGACATACAAGCATATGTACATACACATGCGCA
Source organism: Octopus bimaculoides (assembly GCF_001194135.2). Lineage (NCBI taxonomy): Eukaryota > Metazoa > Mollusca > Cephalopoda > Octopoda > Octopodidae > Octopus > Octopus bimaculoides. Next base: position 137,343,584 of record NC_068984.1, on the reverse strand, counting down.
AACACACACACACACACATACACATGTGTGCGTATATATTGATGTACATATGTACGTAAATAGTATATATTGCATACATATATATATATATGTAATGGTATACATATATATATATATATATATATA